>NC_134700.1:161034052-161301552 GCF_043290135.1 Rhipicephalus microplus | reverse complement strand
CGTCTTCCATTGCTAACGTTTGTCAAGCTCATAAAACGTGGATAAATTGAGTGCACTGCTCACAAACAACACATGTACGCATTGAAAGTGTAGTGGTCAGTGGTAATTTCTTTTTGCCATCATTCCCACATAATACACGCATCGCCGCTACCCATGCTGAAAGCGCATTGACAGTGAAGTGTTCACTGTCAGTCTACTATAAAGCAAGCTTCGTATGGTAGGTGTCATATAGAAGCACAGGGGCACACAATCTACACTGCATGTATGAGAAGACCCGTACAGCCCAGCCTCGTTGTAACGTAAAAGCATGGCTATTATAATCTAGTTCGTTACATCCGATGATCCTTGTGACAGTAGACATAAAAGTCGGCTTCACCAAGCCGGAAGTCTGCCAAGCTCGAAAATTCTGGGTACGAAAATGTCTGCGCACCGCAAAAGGAAGTTTTTCGAGGATGTCCATGCACGAAAGGACCCTTTACACTGCAACAGTATCAGTCATCCGGAGTTTCTCCGAGTAGCTTTCCTGCTTTCTGAACAAGTCGGCGGTGTCTGCAATGCTTATGATCAAAAGTGCCACAACATTATAAGAACCAATTTGTCATAGTTATACCGACATTTTTGTGATTTAGTTTTAGATATGTATTTTGCCTTTCGTTCTACCTTTCGAGTTTGAGCCTTGCGCGAACAAATATTTCTAAGTTGCAGCAGATATCACGGTGGCTCTCGCGTTTTCTGTTTCGTTACAAAAACTGACTGTCTATGAATTCAAGAGTGATCAATCGAAGTTGATGTCCAGTTCGCTATAACCAATAATTCACTATACCAGTGTTCGTCAACGTAAGTTTACAGTTTATATGACATCTACACTCTAGGTCCATACAGTTCAATCTACAGATGACGTCGATACGCTTAGCGTACGAGAAACGAAACCGCAGGCTTGCACGCACGCATGCAGGCCGAAGCAATGTTTTAACGCTTGTACACGATGTGCGTTTCGACGTCCACACCTCCACTTTCAAGTGAAGCGGGTCCACAATCGCCCACCGACAGCTACAGCGTACCTTTTCCTGCACATTGAAAAAGAAGTTAGGAGAGAAAAAAAACATATCAAGTGAACAATGCTGTATACACTCGCTCTCCTCGTGTCTCGGTAACTTCCTAGTTTCCTTTCTTCGTCTTCTTCTTCTCTCTTCTTCACTTCGAAGGACTCGCGGCCGTCGCGTGATCATTTTCTTGCTGTTGGCGCGCAGTTCCTAATCGTACGTAACACTGTCCTAGCGTGACCGACGCGCTCCCGTGAGGGAAGAAAGTGCCATCAGCCGAGTTTCTCTGCTTCTTCTTTCCGGGACAAGAAGTAGGCCACGCCGCCGTGGCTTACCATAATGCCACCTCGGCCCTCGAGGTCCTGCCGGAACTACACGTGTTAAGCGGCTGCGTCAACTCGGTGCATTGCGCACGCGCCCTTTCGAATGGCCACTGAAAGTGCGCGTGACCGCGTTAAAAGCCTCGCGTACATAAATAGCGACGCGGTTTGCCGCGGTCTAGGAGCGCGCGCCGATTCCTGGCACCTCGGGTAACGATCGATGGTTGTACGGTACTTTCTCCTTTTACGTGACACGGATTCGTTTTCATGCCGCATCGCCCGACTTTCTGCTTCTCTTTCTCGAACTGTTGGTTAGGCAATCGGGTTATAGTAAGCGGTATCTCGTCTCTGCACATCCGTGTTCTCTCTTCACACTCCCAATAGAGAGTTTTAGTGCAGTGTAAGAAAGTGGAAGGTAATGCCACAGGCCTGCACAGATTTCTTCTGCCGGCCTTTCCTCTCCATCTTTCTCTCTCTCGCTCTCTCTCTAAGGAAGGGGGGTGGAAGGCAATGTTTTGCTGAAGCAGTAACCGTCTACTCCCCAACCCCTATCGGAAGAGTCTGATGGAAAAGAATATTCTCAGTGGATGCAAAAATAAACAGTGACAACTGTCTTCTGTAGAGCAAAATGAAGTTCATTCACTCAACATTATCATCATTATTATGACGTGTGGCTCACAATCGTCCAACTTTGGTCCGAGTCTTTCCAGTGGCAAAAGTGGGAAGTGCAAACCGCTCAATGCAACATAAGTGGTGCTCGGCCGCCATTATTCTCGAAACCATGCACTTTGGACCATCGCTGGACGTGTTCGACGGAAGAAAGATACGAAGTTGGCCGGGCGTCCTGCATGCTTAGCAGAGGAGGCCGCCCCCTGCACCTTTTACCCCTGTGCACGCGCCAGTGGTTAAGGTTAGGACTTTACCAGGCGATGCAAAGCTAATGTTGATGCATTCCGCAGACAGAGGACGGTGTCTAGGCTCCTTTTAGCAAAATACACATTGCCGAACAAGCTTGTTTTTTTGTCTACCTGTTGAATCATCAGTTAATTTTGAGATCGAATGGAGACGGGGGAAGAGCAAGTGCGCCCTCCTCGCACCACGCTGCCGACGCCTATGACAGTCAGTTAGTCTGTAAGCCAATCATTCAATCCAATCACCACCTGTTATTAACTGACCCTCAGCCTTGATGTTTAGGTTTGACTTGTTGGCCTGGATTTAGGCAAATCAAATGAATTGGCTCATTCATAATCGAAGAGTGGTGTGTTGTGCGCACATCAAAGATGAGATGACCGGGCATGAGAACGACAGCAAAACACCCTGTGTCGTAAAGTTCTTAAATACATCTACGACTTCTTAACAGGTAGACTATAGTGAGAGAACCCATGCTGTTAAGTCTGTTGCTGCGGTTAACCTTGTAAGCTATTGCTAAGCGTAACCGAAGTTAACACTTCAACAGTATATCAAGGTGGACTAGTTTGTAGGTCATATTTATTTAGCGAACTGGGAGCACGGGAACACACAAGAGGCAAAGAAAGAACCACGAAGAACGAGCTCTTGTACTGCGCGGCTCTTCGTATGTCTTCTGTGTGTTCCCGCGCTCCCAGTTCGCTGAACGAATATGATGTGAACACTGCCCCAGTGTTCTCATCATATTCACTGTCCCAGTGACAAAAGAGCCAGGCAAAAGAGCTCGGACGTATCTATGCAGCATTCCAATCATACCACCACAATTGTACCTGTTGGACACGCAGTGACGCTCCACGCGCAGTCTCAATGAAATTAGAGCGTAAGCAGCAATTAGCCTGTTTGGAGACGTAAACAGAATGCATGCTCCACGCTGGGCCGTCGCTCATGCGGTAACTCGGTGGAGTTCATGAGGCATGACTGCCACCTTGGGCGCAAGTTTCAAGCTCTGCTTTGCACGAGGGGAAGCGCCGTATATATCCCCATGCACTGTTTATGATTTGTGGATGTGTTCACCGAGGTATTTTAAGGAGGAAAAGAAAAGCCCGCCTCCATAACGCTTATTCTTGAACTAATAAAGAAAGAAAAAAAGAAAGACAGAAAGAAAGAAAGAAAGAAAGAAAGAAAGAAAGAAAGAAAGAAAGAAAGAAAGAAAGAAAGAAAGAAAGAAAGAAAGAAAGAAAGAAAGAAAGAAAGAAAGAAAGAATCAGACATGTTGCGTAATTGACTTTGTCCCACCTTCTGAAACTGGCTTGCTTCGGTGCGCCTCCATGTGCGCGCGCCAGGGCGAGAAAAGTGAGTTAGCGCCACCAGCACCACCTGCGGCCATCCCCGCTAATGCGAGCGGCCGTAAGTGGCCCGAAACACCGAAACGCAAGCGTGACCAACTTGGCCTCGCGAGGACACTTCGACTTTGCCTGCCCGGGCTCACAACTATTAGAGTGAAATTGAAGTCTTCTAGCTGACTTTATTCACAACCTCAACGGCCGTTCATGACACTATAGCTCAATGTAAAGAGCAATGCGTGTGCTTTGATTAACATTGAAAGCACAGGGTAGCCAGCCGATCTGAGAACTGGCTAACCTCCCTGTCCTTCCTCCTTCAATACTCCTCCTCCTGTTATGAGATCACAACTCGGGCCACGCGTATATAGTTGTCCGCCGCCGCCGCCACCGATGTCCGTAACCACATCGCCCGAAACCAGATAAAAAACTTAGCACCAATGACACAGAGGGGCTTGAACCCGGGTCCGCTGGGTGCCAGCCCAGTATTCTACTACTGAGCTACGTCGGTGTCTGTGACTTGTTGGCAAACTTGCCTTAGGCAGGCTTGATGTCGGGAAAGCAAGCGCGTTAATACGACTTATAAAGCGTCTCAAAACAGCGAAAGAACCACCAGTCGACGCACAATGCGAACAGCGTTACGAGTGGGCCGTCCAATGCTCCAAACCATTACAAAAGCTTGTTCTTGTTCCCTTATTAACTGTGGCGCATACCCACTTCAGCCATGATTCCTCATCGTCGTCAGCGACTGCATGAACGATTGGTACAAAATCCCTTGCGAGTGTTTAGCGGATACCACGCTTCTCAGAAGAATGGTGAAAAATAGCATAGCGAATGCCGGCCTACTACCCAAAAGTTTATTATTAATGTCCTAGTGCGTATCAAACAAGTGTGCTTGCATTAGTTACCCAATGATTGTTTTGAAAAGGCTCTCAAAGGCCGCTTTTTTATAGCTTTCCCTGTGACTGTGCTGCGCCTTCCACACAGGCCTGGCGTGTTTCTTTTTTTTTTTTTTTGCTCCGGCTTTCTTGTGAACAAATCATTCATCCACGTTGGGAAAAAATAAACTCAAAAGTAAAAGTGTGAACAATAAAAACCCTCGCGTGCGTACAGACAAAGGGCACCTGCGGCTGTGAAAGTAGAGCACCCAGTTCGAACGACCCAATTCTTCAATAGCGTCACTGTGCTTTCGCCGGTGTGCAGCACGAGTGACATGCGTGAGGTGCCAGGGTCCCAGTTTACGTATTCTTTTTCATTTTACACTGCAGGACTCTTCGGCTCTTCCTTCGCCGAGTATACAACAAATTTGGCTACCGCATTCTTGATCTAGACACAATATAAAACCACATGCACCATTCCAAAGGCGGAAGATGAGAGGAAGTCCGAAGAGATGAAATAAATTCGTGAAGACGGGTGTTACCGGAGCCGATTTTCCGACAAGCGGACTTGGCTCCTTCAAAGCTGCCACTGCACAGCTGCAGCCTCGTTCACCAGTTGAAACGTCAGCTCCAGTGACATCCCTTGCTCACGAATTTCGTAACTTTGCACCATGGGTCAGTCTCTTATTGTCCCGTTAACAATAATTGTCCTCTCATTTGCTCTCATATCTTTTTTTTTTGAAAACTCTGAGCTCCGTCGTTTGCCTGAATGAACAATGCGATATACCGCGACATTGATAACACGCACGTCGTTTGTGACCTGAGAGTACCATGCGCACAGCAGTGAAGCAAGGAAAGGCACGCAAAATGGATGGTGATTAGGACGAATGCTTCATACGCCTCAGAAGTCAAGAGACTTTGCGAGATTTGCGATACTCAACGATACTTTGCGAGACTATAGACCCTGTAAGTGGCGGCATCGAAGCTAATGATGAAAACTAATGTAAAAAAAAGGCTGTAACCTAACAGTTTAGCTTTAGAGTCACAAAACCACAATGTGAATATGAGGGGTGCCATAGTGGAGGACTCCAGAAACTTCGATCGCCAGAGATTCTTCAACTCGCACACGGAGCTCAAACAGTTTTGTATCCATCGCAAGTTGCAGTTTCCCCGGCCGAGATTCGATCCCGTAACGTCCGAGTCAGCAGTCGAGTGTTATAACCACCGCCATGGCGGGTCAGCCAAGCGGTTGTGTAGGATACATTAGGCTGAGGAGAAATAGAAGGCTGCCTTCATCTTTCAGTCAACTTATAATTAGACTAAGGATCGTACAAGAAAGTGTGCCTATTATTGGGCGTCAAGATTAGGCTCCGAAGGGTTCCAGCACTTGTACAGTGGACACATTCAAAGAACCAATTGTGCAACAGGTGACAGCCTGGACCATATAATACGTGCAAGAGTATACAGATGACTCGAGGCAAGTCTCATGTGCAACGGAGCCAGTGTTTAGCTGGCACCACTTCACCTCGGCACCACCAGTCTCCAGGTCGAAGTCATTCAAGGGTTGCGGAATAACCCCGGTCAACCACCACTATGGGTGAAAACAACTACATCGCGTTCTTGAGGCATGCACGAGTACAGTTTTCCATGGAACGACTTTGCGCTCCACAAAAACATCATTGTGTTGGTAGGAATTTGCTCTGTCGCGAGGGTAGCGCGGTGGCGAAGAGCGGCGAGCCGTCGAGCGCACTTCCCTGAAGCCTTTGCCCGAAGGCGAAGCAGGGAGGCAATCCGTTTTGAAAACAGCAACAAGAAGGAGCGTTTACTGTAGCAGGTTGTCGTTTGTACAGAGCCGGCCAGTACGACAACGTCGGCTGGGGCCAATCCTCCAAACATGGGGCCGGCACGGCCTTAAATAACGTTTTGGTCTTTTCTGCGAGACCAGTTCCCTGGAACGGCACAATGGCTCGGCTGAGGAGACTCAGCCATTCCCGGAACTGCAAGGGGGTTCGGCGGAGGAAGCGACGTTATCCCCGGAACTGCATGGTTCTTCTGCACGAAAGGCGGCGCTGGGAGGGGGGAGACAGTTCGTCGGAACAGCGCTTGATCTCGTGAGACATGCTCCCGAACGAGGAAAATGTCTGTGGCATAACAGTGTGCAGTTCTATGTCGACCATGCCCCACGTACACCTTAAATCTGGCACTGTCCCATAGCACGTCCAGTGCAAGTCCACACCACTCGCTTCATCCTAACATTCGTAGGTGGCAGTACTAGGTTGCCAATCAGGGCGAAGCAACCTCCTCGTAGAGGTTTACGTACCCAGATTTACCCAGGTTGTGCACATGCGCACCACCATGGAGACCTCTCAAACCATCATCGCAAAGCATAGACGTAAACATGCGTTTTGAAAATGAATATTACTTCTCGCTCTAGAGTTCATGAGAATCAAAACCGCACCAGCCATCTTGTACAACGAAGATGCCAGGCATGTGGCGTATAATACGCCGTGGACGGGGTAGTCGGTCCAATGTCGATCACTTGATTCCAGGTTCACAACACACATGTAGGCCAACCCAACTAGATGCAGGAGTGACGTCGTGCTGGTTCGTTGTCCGTCCAAGAATCGCAACGACGCATTCGTCGCCATCTGTTGCCGGAGCTCTTGTCAGGTCGGTATTTCAAAATGACTTGTCGCGACAATGGCCTGTCGTCAGGGCAGCCGGCGAGTGATTGTCTCTACGCTCTGTCGAGGTCAGTCACAAAGAAGGTGTGTTCAAACGTCTCGCGATGCAAAAAAATTTAGGTGGCGCTATAAACACAGGACGAAGAGTATGGCCAAACACACGAACAACACCATGGACAACCACGGCATCGGCCATGACGAAAATAATACGTACGCTACCTTCTAACTAAGAACTGCACGTGCTTGGACGCTGACACAAAGGCAGCGTATTCGATCCGGGCCGCGACGGTCACATTTCCACCATCATCATCATCAGCATCATCATTATCATCATCATCAGCCTGACTACGTCCACTGCAGGACAAAGGCATCTCCCATGTTCCGCCAGTTAACCCGGTCCTGTGCTTACTGCTGCCAATTTATACCCGCAAACTTCTTAATCTCATCTGCCCGTGCACCTAACCTTCTGTCTCCCCCTAACCCGCTTGCCTTCTCTGGGAATCCAGTTAGTTACCCTTAATGACCAGCGGTTATCCTGTCTACGCGCTATGATGCCCGGCCCATGTCCATTTCTTCTTCTTGATTTCAACTATGATATCCTTAATCCCCCTTTGTTCCCTAATTCACTCTCCTCTCTTCTTGTCTCTTAAGGTTACACCTACCATATTTCTTTACATTTCTCACTGCGTCGTCCTCAATTTAAGCTGAACCCTCTTTGTAAGTCTCCAGGTTTCTGCTCCGTAACTAACTACCGGCAAGATACAGCTGTTATATACCTTCCTTTTGAGGGATAGCGGCAATCTATCTGTCATAATTTGAGAGTGCTTGCCAAATGTGCTCCACCCCATTCTTATTCTTCTAGTTACTTCAATGTCGTGGTTCGGCTCCGCGGTTATCACCTGCCCTAAGTAGACATAGTCTTTTAAAATTTGAAGTGCACTATTACCTATCTCGAAGCGCTGCTCTCTTCCGAGGTTGTTGTACATTACTTTCGTTTTCTGCAGATTAATTTTAAGGCCCACCTTTCTGCTCTGCTTGTCTAACTCCGTAATCATGAGTTGCAATTCGTCCCCTGAGTTACTCAGCAATGCAACGTCATCGGCGAAGCGCAGGTTACTAAGGTACTCTTTATTAACTTTTATTTCTAACTGTTCCCATTCTAGGCTTTTGAAAACCTCCTGTAAGCACGCGGTAAACAGCATTGGGGAGACTGTGTCCCCCTGCCTTACACCCTTCTTGATTGGTATTCTGTTGCTTTCTTTATAAAGCACTATGGCAGCAGTTGATACCCTGTAGATTTCTTCCTGGATATTTATATATACTTCATCGACGCCCTGATTACGCAGTGTCTGCATGACGGCTGATATTTTTACTGAATCAAACGCCTTCTCGTAATCTATGAAGGCTATGTATAGTGGTTGGTTATATTCTGAGCATTTTTCTATTACCTGATTGATAGTATGGTTACATTTCCGATAAAGGCGAAATGCAAGAGACCAGTTCACTTGGATTTAGGTGTACCCAAGATGGCCGATATTTAAAACTTCCATTGCCTTCCACAACGGTGATCCACATCGCGTGGTTCTGGCACGTTGATTGATTTGTGGGGTTTAACGTCCCAAAATATGATTATGAGAGACGCCGTAGTGGAGGGCTCCGGAAATTTTTACCACCTGGGGGTGGTTCTGGCGCGTAAGAAACCACATAGTATATCGGACCCTTCATACAGCCTATTTAGAGAACCCATTCTTTGCCATATGAATACGCCCCACAATTTACGGGAGGCATTATGAACTGTTTGACGGTGCACTGAGACCGACTTCCAGTCTATATGTTCGGTACCAGTAAATTTTCATGGCTGGTGGTTAGACCCTTCCAACCCAATCGCTGAAAACAGATTTGTAAAGTAATGTCTTTGCAGTTCTTTTTTCATTGATTAACGGTGCTGTGCCAAGAAAATTGAATTTCTTTTCTAGTTACATTTGACATGGAAACGACGTCTGAGGAAGAATAGTGGATATAATACCTATATGGCAGCATGCGTATATGAGCGATACACTTGTCTTATTCGCTACCCTCAATACCATAGGTTCACCAGGAAGGAGAGGTTTGGTAGTCAAACATGTTACTAAAGCAAGTGGGAGAGAGGAAGCACACAGTCGTAGAGACCGTTAGGTTGTGTGAAGCCTGAATCAACAATGGGCTCTGCTCACCGTCTTAACAACTGCGCCGAACTTTAGCAGCAAGGCTTAGGCATATTCAAGGTGGAATTGAAGAAGTACTTGAGAAACTGGGCCGAGAAGGTAGTTTGGTTGCAGTTTGCGTCTAGCACGTAATCTTGGCAGAACAATCTGCAATGATCGCGAACCTTCTCGAACCATGAGGCGTAGTTTGCGCTGAGCATTCCTGGCAGACTTTGTGGGCGAAAACCGAAACAAACAAAAGTAACGTAGCAGTAGTCGGTTGCTGTACGACGAAACATTTGTTTCCGGCAGCCGACGTTGGGAACGGCCCAAGTAAGTATAGATACCGATTTGCTGGAGTGGTCGGCCAGGTGGTTCGATGGGCTGCAGCAGTCCTGCAGACCTTGTCGGTGGCGTCTTGCGTCGCTGACAGTCCTGGCACTTCCTCAAGTAATGAGCGACGTCGGCGGTAAGGCGTGGCCATAAAGAAACAAAAGGGAAAATACGCGTGGCATTGTAGGTATACGCGGCGTAGTACTTCGGGGTCCAAGCTGTTCAAGGCGGCGACTTGGTCGTACGTCTCGATCCAGCTTTCCGGGTCCTCGATTGAAAATTTACGGAAAGTTGGCGGCCCCTTGGTCTGCTGAAGAACGATTGTGGCAGGCTGCACGGGGTGTAGTGGTCATCGTAGCTGCTGTCGATGTCGGGATCCGGGGCTGCCTGGTTGTAGCAGGAAGGGGCTCGTACTCTGGCTACAGTACCCTCTGCCTGCGTCTTAGTCACTGTTCGGGGTTGGCGTCGGTGTCTCCTTTGCCACTTGAGATAGGTTCACGGCTTGACGGGGGTGCCCGGAACATGAAAGAAGCAGCACCTGCACCAGATGTCACGGGGTCGTGACGTGGATGAATGGAGCAGACTCGATGTTCAAATAAAGCTGTTCATTCGGCCGAGCTTGTGGTCGGTGAATGGAAAGTCATATTACAGCAACACATTGGTGCTGTTAGCGGTGAACAGAGCGTCGGCCGTCGATCAACTGACAATCGGCGAAGTATGTCGGTAATAATACATGTGCCGTCGATTATTCCAGCCTTATCACTGGTTGTCGCGTGAGCTCTGGAATAATATCGAGTGTTCGCGTCTGGCACGCAATCTTAGCAGAATGATCTTCAATGATCGCGAACCTTCTCGAACAATGAGGCGCAGTTTGCACTGATCATTCCTGGCAGACTTTGTGGGCGAAAACCGAAAGAAAGAAAAGTGAAAAATAAGAAACACATTCTCTAGAAGCTCTTCATTCGACACTTGCGATTTTCCACCTTTATAGCAGCGTTCATGCATCGATGAAACACTCGTAAGCATCGTCAACAGCAATTCGCTCAAAAAGTAATAACAATAACAAGAGGTATACGCAGTCTTGAGAAAATGAGAACATAAAAAAAAACGAAATTTTTACTGAGGTTGTATGTATGACGCTGAATTCGTTATTTCAGTTGGTAGTTGACTGTGTGACTCAGAAAGTGTCCCCTTAATTCAGAAACGTTGAACAGAATACAGGAACCCGCGAATGTTGTGGGACCTTGTTGCGAAAGTTATCGCAGCCGACTGAACATGTTTTGCACTCCGACACCTCATTATTGTAAGCCTGTCAACGAAACGCTGTGGTTTAAACTGGAAAGCGCTAGGAAACCCAGACATAAAAAATGGCATGCCAATTATCATTGTACAGTGTAAAACAGGGGCACAGCCCAAAATTTTTTAGGAATGCAAAGGTGAGAAGGGGTGGGGTCAGGCATTCTTATGTATGATGACCGTGCGTGTGTTTGTATGTGTACTTGCCTACATACGCATCCAAAACTGAAAGATTTTTCTGCGGAGGGAACAGATAATAAAATAAAGCCTCTCCCTCCTGGCTGCCTGAATAGTTTGAAAGTTTCCAAATCCGTCGCAGCACACGCTTGCCGGCGATACGTCTTCTCAGTTTATTTCGCTGACATGACACAGATACCAGTGACACCGATACAGCAGCATTTTATTGTAGTAGAAAAATTAGCAAAAAAAAAGAAAGTGTTCCTACTTCGCGTCTCAAGCACAATCAAGGTCTGTCGCGGCAGCAACAAAGTTCTAAACGAGGAAGACATCCTCTCTGACAGCAACATGCAGTGCTGCACACGCATCCCCAGTTCGTTCCAATTTCGCCGACTAAGTGCTGTCGACAATCGTTGAAGTGGTCGAGACAGGGTCGTGTAATAAAAACAACAAAACGCGCGAAGCATATCCGTCACGCGATGACACAGGAAACGTCAGCGAGTAGTTGTGCGGCGCCAGTTGCTGACTCCATCGGTCGTTTTGACGGACTGCCGAGAGGAATAAAACTGGCGCAACTAAACAAGTAAAAGAAAATGCCGACTGGATACACGTCAGAAGCCGCGGATGGGCTACGAACCGCGTTGAGCCGTCGGGGCAGCAAGCGCTCCGGCCGCCGCATCGCGGTCTTTCAGTGAAAGTCGTAACGGCCGCTTTGTTAATTAAATGAACTGTGCGGTTCCGATCTGCACTTATTAGACGGAGAAGTTGCGAGAACCCCTCGTGGGGCGGGGCACTGCCGCTCTACAAAGTAGCGACTATTACAGCTCGTTTTGCGACCGTTCAGTCGAGAGGCAGCGAAAGGAGATGGGAAAGAGGGCTGAGAACCACCACGGCCGCTCGAAGCACGGTGAAGGCGAGCGAAGAGAGAACCTGCCCTTTCTAAGAAGCGAGTGGGAAAAAAGCGCAAGGACCACTACGGGGAACAGAAAGAACGAAAGAAAACGCGAAGACGCCACGCGATGTCCCCCAGCCGGCTCGTACGCGCTCTCACGTTCGGTTTCATTCTTCCCCGTTCGTTTGCGTGTTCGTCGACGGGTGGTGCTGGCTGCTATCGTTCGCGGCGCCGCCTGACGTCGCTTGTCCTGCCTGACCCGCTCTACTGCGCTGGCTGAGCGGATTCACTAGGTTGAGTTGTGCGCAGCGTAATCCGTAGCCTGTTGTGCGAGGTCTTGCGATCGTCTCTGGGGCGGCGACGTTGAATTCAAAAACAGCGCGTGTGTGTGTGTTGTTGGCGGCGGCCAACGTGAAATGCGCGATGGCCGGTTTCGACGACGTCGGGATCGGGGATTCTGTGCTACTCGAGAACATCACCACTGATGCGTTTTTGGATAACCTCAAAGTAAGGTGAGTAGCTGAAGAGCAACGATTAAAGTCGCGCGCATTCCCGGCGCCGGACGGACGAGGCGGCTGCACGCACCGTTTTCAAATCGGCCGGTAGCTTGCTGCCGGTACGCGAACGGGGAACTTCGGAGTGTGTTTACTAGTGCCAAAGCCGTAGTGTGCCGCATTGGTTGTATAAAGCCGGGAGTTCTGTGTGTAATAGGTTTTGCACCTTTCAGATTAAACTTTGGAGTTGACGTCTAACGTTTGCGCTGACAAGTATTTGTTTCCGCCGTGTTCTGAAGCTCCTGTCAACTTTTTGCCTTGGCTGTTTCGTTGTCGTCCATCGCGCTGTTTGTAACGATCCGACGCGGGCCGGTACCACAGTGAGTGAGTCACTTGCGTGGGTGGAAAAACTCTCGCTTTGTCATCAATATGCGGCGAGCTCGTCGGCAGATGAGCCGCGTTGTGTAATAACCCTGCCCGTTGCCCTCTGACTCATACTGGCCGTGTTCGAATAAGCAGCGGAAAGTTTACTATGTGCTGGCGCGCGCTATATTTACGCGGTGACGACTTGCCTCCCTGTCGGCAGCTGTCTGCGGTCGCTCTTCTGTTTATTTTTTTCGCACCGCTTACTCGACCCGTAAAAGCGTTCGGGGAGATGTTGCTTGAGTTGGGGAGCTTAAAGAAGCGTACCCGTAAATGGGATTCCAGTTATCCCGATCCCCCTCCCTAGTGCGCCTTCGCGTCAGTGGAAAGTTGAATGCACCGTTCGCCTTGACTCAAAAATAGCGCTCCGCTGAACGACAGTTGTAGTGACTGAGCTTCCGCTGCACTCTTGTTACTCGTATTTTGTTCTTCGTGTGTATGTCGCTATTCTGCGTTCCGGTCATGTTCACGATGTTCAGAAGCTGCGCGGACTTGTCACGGGACATAAACTCGTTAACATGCGCACTGCGTGATCTCGCATCAGGACTTTCACGGGACGTCTGTTGTTTTTTGGCGGTAACTTTAACGTATCGCGCCGTACGTCGCTACCTACGCAATGCTCCTTTTTTCTAGGAAGCTCGGCAGTAACAACGGAATTAGCGTGCCCATCTGTTGTCGTAGCTTTCTGCCCTTCATAAAACTGGCAGCCGAGTGAAATATGTTTGCAGCTGTTTCTGTGATTTGTTTTTTCACAGCGGCATTTGTGTGTCGCTCGGGTTTTTTTACCTGACGGTCGTTATGCACCAGGGCCGACCGCTGCTGACATAGTTTCCCGGCATTGCCGAGTTAATAATATAGTGGCGCTTTAATCACTCGCTGTATATTAGACTGAAAGGAGCTGTGCTACACCCAGTCAAATGATTTGTGTGATCGCTCACGGCGAGCCAATAAGCGCGAATAAAGTCGCAATACTGAAATCGTACCTATCGATCCCCTGTCTGCCACTAACAGGTGATCGTTGAACTTAACTGACGGCGTTTAACGTAGCAAAAGAAGGCTCCGAAATAAAATTGACATCGTAGGATCCTCTAAGGTAATATTAATCCAAACGCACGAACGCTTTCGTGCTTTTCATTCCCGTTGAAATACGACTGCCGTGGTCTGGGAATCGAACCCGCGACTTAGCTACATAAAACTGTTTGCCGCTACGCCAATACAGGTTTTCTGTATAGTTTACTGATAGCGGAGCCAGTTTTCGTACTAATCTTTCCGCGCATCTGCCCGCGGCACTCACTTTCTTCGTTGACACTTTTCGCGCTTTCTTGGTGATTAGGGCGGACGTTAAGGTCAGCGATCTGTTTGTTTTTCATCGGCCCACTCTATAACGCTTCGATTCGCTCAATTCATGGTCCGTAGGGGTGGTGAAACCGGCTTCTTATGAACGTGGATTCGTGTTATTTGTTTTAATTAAACGCCATGTTTACCGTAGACTGTTATCGTAGCTCTGGCGATATGCTGCCGTGAGCAGTCTCAACAGTGACGTCCTCCTTTAGGTGTGTAAGCCATGGTGTAAGCTGCATAGGCGCTGCCAGCTGTGGGACGAAAGTTTTAGTATATACAAGCTGGGTGATTCCACGTAAGATCGAACAGAGCATGGCCTGGCCGGTCTGCCTCTTGAATTTCTTTCAAAATTTTATATATTGTACTGAATACCCACGTGCACTACCCAGAGAATTGAAAAATAACTGAAGGTGAGCACAAATAAGCATATATTTAGCTAAACAAATTTGAAATACATGGCTTCAATATATTTTGTGTATTTCGTCGCCAAAGTGGGGGAAAAAAGAAACAGATAGAGTAAGTGCGGCACCCCACCTCTTCCTCATCATTGATTTACTGTGCCTCGAAAAAAATTTTTTCCGGCAAAACCAATTGCGGGTGTCTTCTTTCCACTCATTCGGACGTTAAACCCCACGAATCAATCAATTCTTTCCACTCATCAGGTAACAAAATATAAAATTTTGAAACGAACTTAAGAGGTTTACCAGCCATGCTTTGTTCAATCTTACGTGAAATCGCCCAGCTAATTCGGCTAGTTTGCGCCAACATTTTGAAATATAATTTCGCGTATTGTAAAAAAAAACGGCTGTTAAAAAATGCAACAGTGTAGTTATTTTCGTACAGGTCAAATATTTCAACATTTCTTAAGTGTTACAACTGTATCGGAAGATATTCCGAATGAATTACCTTTTTGAAAGTCGTATATAGTTTAGCAGCTTTTGTCAATTAATTTATATTGGCTGATTGAAAGAAATATCATGTCGTACTGCATATTTATAACGAAAATACAATGCCAATTCTACCCGCAGAGCACATGTCGACTTTTGTTTATTTAATGCTTCACCCAACGTAGCTGAAACAGCCTGTATAAGTGCCAACAGTGATATTCTGGCGCTGAAAAAGATGGCCACAATTATAATCAGAAGACATCATCGACCAATACAGCGACCCTCGCTGCCTACCTTAAAGAGCTGCTGACACAGAATTGCGTGGCCGGGATTGCCTGCGGGATCGATTCCAGTGAATATGCGTATATCATCACCAATATATGAACAGAAAATATAGCTTGTAAAGTACTTTAAATTAAATACGAAGTTTACACCCTCAAAGGCAACCCTTGGGGATCCGGTACGTCACTCACGTGACCATGCTGCAGCAAGTTGTGACGACGTCATAGCCGCCATTTATCTGTCGTGGCGTTTGCTCCGTCTGAATACTTCTCGCAGCTGCTCGCGAGTCCGTGGCTGCGGCGCACGAGTTGAAAGTTTTGTGTTCGTTGACAATGCTGTCCTTTTTCAGAAAGCTTCTTGAGGCGAACCGCATGAAAGTGCGTCACAGTACTGTGTTCTGACATGATCGATCTCTGCACCCGCTAGGCGGTGACAGTTGCACGCAGTGGCTCGTCGTTTTTGAAAGAGACTGACACTGGTCAGTTATAACGAGTTTCTAACTAATTATCTGTCGTGTGCTGTGGAAAATGTGTCGTGTTATGGACTAACAGGCCCCAGGAACACATTATGACTAACAGGCCCCAGAATGACTAACAGGCCCCAGAAAACTCGAGGCGAACGTTATTGTGTCAGTGCCCCTTTAATGTTGGAATTAACTTTGGTACTGTCCGCTTGTGCGTCTGCCGTGCATGTTAAGCCGCAGCTTTCTTGCGATCGTTTGAGTTATTGTGCACTATCGCCATAACAAAATAGCTCTGCGCATCGCATCATCGTCATCATCAGGCTGACTACGCCCAACGCAGGGCAGGGGGCTTTCTCGTGTAAAAGAAATAGTTGGTCTAGTCGATTTCAGTTCATAGTGGAACGCAAGTCAAGTATTTCTGTGTACTTCGTCTTTTGCGCTATTCCAATACGAAAGCTCTTTCGCGTTTCAGTTAACCCTCTCATGATGTGTCAGCATACGAGTATAGCGAACAGATATGTGCGTGCGAGTTTACCGATCGATATGTCGGGCCTATCATGCGTTGGTTGCAAATGAACGCCGCGAAAGATAACGTTTTATCAGTGACCCACATGTGCGCGCGTCAAGTATTCCGAAGCCTGCAGGCTATCGCCACCGCGGGGAATGTTTAGAAGTTAATATCGGCTATCTACACAGACTTGGTCACACGCTGTCGTGGCCGTGTCTTAATTTATTACGAACTCCCGACTAACGGGGACGCATCGGAAGCGACGCCCACTGACCGAGTTTACTTATTTCAGCGTATACCGTTGGTCGCCAGGCTTTTACAGGGGTGGGCCAAATAAAGAAAATTATCAGTACACCTCACGTAATAAATACGTAAAACAAACTTTCTATCTAGTGCAGTACAGAAATTCAAACGGTACATAAGTGTGATCAATACGTAACTTTTACAAATTTCAATTGCAATTGAAGCAATAGTATACCAAGTATCAGATGACGCCATGTCTTCTCGAAATGGCGGCTTACCAAACCTGTGTGTACGACCTGAAACGACGTGTGGCCCCACTCCCAGCATAAGTTCTCTGAACTGCACCACTACTCACTTAGTCATTGTTTCGCCGTTCTCACACGTAGCCCAGCTAAGAGCGTTCATTTGCACCTTGCTAACTAGTTCATAGGCCCCGCGGCAAAACTTCCTGAATACGGAGAGGTGATGCCGTAGGCTAACCATGAAGTATAATCGGAAAAATTGATTTACGTCTTGATATTTCGTCATACTTTATATTTCAGACCTCCCCTCACCCTGCCTCTCGCTTTACTCACCGTGAATATAAATGTGTTCACTAAACGACATTAAAGATGTTTTGTGTTGTCTTTTTCGTCGTTGTTTTAGTGTTTCGTCATTGTAGCGTACACCAGTCGAAATATACATTCATGAACGCCTGCCAACTTGTCCTTTCATTGTTTTACGGTGAGAAAGAAGAGAGCTTTCTCATTCCTGACTAGTTGTTTTAAATGTCTCGTTGTGTATTCCCTTGACCAAAAACACCGCAGCCGAATGGAATGGCACAAAAACCCTATGCCACTAGTTGTGGCATGCTGTTGCGTTACCATAGGACATCGTCATATGGTGTCGCAGATCTCCGAAATTCGTGACGCCATCAAGCAATGACATCAGTGGACATCGCCGCTTTGTCAAAAGTGGCACTTGATCCTGGAGGCTGGGCAATATCAGTTGTTGGGGTTTCAGGGATGAAGCTTAAGACCGAGCCTTGTTGTCGCCCGCATCCATCACGCTCCACCGTACCGAAACCGAAACTGAATACCTACGCAACGAGAAACGAAAGCATCTGTAAAACACGACTTTGTGTGTACATCAGTCAAGTATGTGGCAGAATACGTCCGTCCATCCCTCCCTCTATCTATTCGTCTGTGCGTACCTTCACTAGTCGGTGACTTCAACGTAAGCATTATGAACCACAGGACCCAGCTTTGTCCAGTCATCGTTATTAACTTCGTGAATATCCGTGGATTTTTTACTCGCTCGAAAACCACGATGTAATAGGAGGAACGTCGTAGTCGAAGGCTGCGTAATTTTTTTTTTGTTCCGGTGTTGTGGGGAACCTGAATCTAAGCACATAGGCCTCTAGCATTTCACGCCCGTAGAAATGCGGTTGTCATTCGATCCCGCGACCTGCGGGTCAACAGACGCACACCCCAGCCACTAGACCACCGCGGAGGGTGACGCAATTATCTGAGAACGTCAGGGTAAATTAATGCGTCTCAAGCGCGTGGAGCTTATTATGTCCTGCAAGAACTCTAGGCTTCGATTGCGTAAATAACGCATTATGAAATCAGTGGCATACCTTCAGGTCTTACAGAGTGTGTAACATGCTGCTGAAGCTTAGTCCACTGCGTATACGCTGAACGATGCAGCCAAGCAGGAACAAAGTATACGCTCTGTTGCGATGGAGCGTCTAGATAGGGAAGCTTGATTTAGAATATCTCAAATGCTGTCGAGGATAAAATGGCCACGGCTTCAAACAACAAGACGCCGCGAAGAACTAAAGGGTGCAGTAGTGATTAATTGCAAATTAAGGCCGGCTTGCGCCTGCGCGAGAAGAACTGGTAACGCGCTATTAGTGTTGCCATCCACACCATTTATGCAAAAGAAGTCAGAGAGAGAGAGATAAATCGACTGAATCGATAGCAGCTTAACTATGACGATCGTCGAAACAACAATTAAGCATTCCCAAACCATACGCAATTACGCAACATCCACGAGATACCCCCACCACTCTGCGACGCATTCACTGGAGTTCCCTCTCGTGAGAAGATGGGGGCGCCATTTTTTTCGTTTTTTTTGATAGAGGCGTCCGAAGACACGCGATGTTGCATCACGGCGACGGGTTTCCCGACTTTTATCACCGGAAAGCCGGGGATCATGGAGGCGAGCTATAGGGCGTCGTCGTTTCATATATATTTCTGCATGCATTTGAGAAGCATTTTTTATTTCGGACGCAACCTACTAAAAACGTGATTGGAAGGGTGTTGCTGTGAAACCATGCGCACATATATGGTCCGAGGTCTGGCTTAAGTGGTATCAACTGCCCTTAGTGGGCATATTAAGGGTTTTTCGTGCAGCGAGGCGAAGTAGGAAGACAGGAAGTGATAGAGTGACAGGACTGAGTGCTACTAGCAACATGTTTATTTTCGATCATTAAGCCACTTTTAAAGCATAATCGTCAGGCAGACAGATAAGCACGTAGATTCACTGAGATGACTGCGCGGCAATGCCATCTACATAAAATCAAAACGAAAAAAACCATCACAGATAAAACCGCGTATCACCACGTACGAAAGAACCCCAGCTTCTTAGGTTACAATGCAATCGAAGGCTCACTGATACACACATCGTCAAGAGCGTGTTTGTATCAGCGCTCTGTCCTGTCACTCTCTCCCTTCCTGTTTCTGTATTTCGCCTCGCGCTACAAAAATCATTTCATATCCATCACCAACAAGCCCACATTGCAACTCTCTTAGTGGGCAGTTTGTAGCACGGATAATTGGGGTTAGTTGGTATTGGGCCATGTTTAGACTGGATGAAGCAAGCACATGGACGCTAGAAGGACACACGGTGCGCCCGTAAAGTTGGCTTTTTCTTTTTTCCCTTCTTGTGTCCGTGTCTGTGCGCGTGCCTTATTCAGTGTGGACGTCAGTTTGTGTAGGACTTCTAAAGCTTTTGTCACCCTGCTTCGAATATAACTGACAACCTCCCTTACCTATTCGTCTAAGACAACTAGAAGGCGAAAGCCATCTTATTTTTTTTCTTGTCAATCGATGTATTGATCTTCTCCCGCCCCCCTCAAAAAAAAAAAAAAAAAGCTTTCCGCACCTAACGCTGTTTTGCACTGCCTCCGGCATCGGAGGAAGTTTTCTGCAGCCCACCGTCATGCGTTGCCTCCGTGATCGGTCCACCGCTGACCAAGCGACGCTGTCCTGTGACGTCGCGTTATGTGATGTCGTAGTGAAGTCACGGAAACGTAGCACATTTTGGTTATCTCTGACTTCGTGATGATGTCATCATGCAATGATGATCTTTCGCAGCACTCGTGTTGACGCCACCGACGGTTTATTTTCGCATACTGTGAAGCATCCAAGGCTTTCGCCCTGAAATGCGCGGGGCCATGAGACGGATCGCGGTGTCGGACGGCGAATCAACTCTCTCCCCTTGGCCGTCGCTCTTTTTCGCGCTCGTCGTGGCGTTTACGCGTGGACGCCGGTGCGGCTTCGGGTGTGGCCTGCCTGCTTCGTTGCGGCATTGCGCGTGAGGAATGCTCGGCACGCGGTATGTGACGGGGCTTCCGTCTAGAAAACCGGACTCTGCGGCAGGCGGCGCCGATTGCGGCATCTATCGGTCGCCGCCGCGTCGCGTGGGAGGTCGTGTTTTGGCTGAACGAGAGGCGCGCGTCTCATGCGACCCCGCTTCCGGCCGGTGCCGGATGTGTGTGTCTGCCGGCAGCTGTGCTACACGGTCACCCCCCTCTCTCACTCTCCTACCTTTAACTCCCCTCCCCCCTCCTTTTGTTATCGTAAGTTGTCTGGATTGAAAACCTCAATGTAATAAACAGGCACGGATGAATAGTTGAAATATTCTCGTTGGTGCTCCAATCATGTGAACTACCATCCCCATTCGCCCCTGTGGTTCGTTTCATTAAGATAGTAACGTGTGTGAGAGTGACCACCGCTCGCAAAGATAGTACCGCCCCCACCTCGCGAAAGTTTTGAATTTTGAATGTTGTTAGGAATTTGCTGTGTCGCGATGGTAGCGGTGGCGAAGAGCGGCGAGCCGTCGAGCGGACTTCGCTGAAGCCTTAGCCCGAAGGCGAAACAGGGAGGCAATCCGTTTTGAAAACAGCAACAGAAGTAGCGTTTACTGTAGCAGGTTGTCGTTTGTACAGAGCCGGCCAGCACGACAACGTCGGCTGGGGCAAAATGCCCTAAACATGGGGCCGGCACAGCCTTAAATAACGTTTTTGTCTTTTCTGTGAAACCAATTCCACGGAACGGCACAGTGGCTCGGCGGAGGAGGCGACGCTTTGCCCGGAAACTGCTCGGTGGCTCGCCGCCTTCTGCGTGGAAGGTGGCGCTGGGGAGAGAGGGGGGGGGGGGAGTTCGCCGGAGCTGCTGCGCTGGTTCTCGTGAAAACAAACGTTGCTGAACGAGGACCATGCTTGTGGCATAGCGATGTGCATATACGCTTACATATACATAAAAAGGGAGTCGGACCCCACCGTCGCTTCCCCGCTTTTTTGTAAAAAATAACCTGTGGCTGTGCTCCCGTTAATCATATCTAGCACCAATTGAGACACGGATTTATAAAAAGTAGACACTGGGGGGGGGGGGGGGATTTTGACGATGGCCTAACTTGTTACATAATTGGTGTGTGTGCGTGCGATGGCATGCGTGCGTGTGCGTGCGTAAAGGGGTAGTGTCTCTTCATGGTTGTTCATCACTGTACGTACCACAGTTGTCGCCCAGCAGCAGAAATAGCGCAAGCTAGGCGATCAACAAAGCTATAGCATGTGCAACCCGTCCCATTTACGTGCTCTCTTTAAATCATGAATGTTCGTTAGCGCTTCTTAAGATGCACGAGCTCAACCTTGCCCGTTCATTCATTTTTCCCCTCTCCTTGTTGATCACTAAATGTCTTCTGTTTGATTACGTCGTCGCGGGAAACTGTGCAAAAAATAGCGGATCGATAAAACGGAACTCATTGGTGCTGCCCCTCTCCGCCTTTCTTTTCTTGTACTGTTATTTTTTCATGCTGATTCCCGCCGAGAACAATATGCGCTGGCGGCGCGAAACTGCACTAAGACACAACAAGAAAGAAATACACTATATAGACAAGCGCTTGTGTAGTGTCTTTGTTTCTCGTTATCCCTTCGCGTAGTATTGCGCCTCCTACAAAGACGGGTCTGTACCAAGTAACGCGGTCTACTTGTTTTTTTTATCATGCCGCCTAGAAGCCACAACAACAATAGTTCAAGTTCAGGCACAGTAGCCTTGCGTAGCGGGTCGTCTGAGCCGCAGCAGTTAACGGATGGGAAGAGTTGCTTATGCTCGATTGTTCGTTGAGCACAGTTCGGTGCAAGCCGTAACGCCGCTGCACAGAAGGAGTCGCGAGCGCTGTGCATGATTATCGAAACCGACACATGGTGGTCCGACTATCGCCCTCTACGAGAGCGTTTTAAAGGTAACTCAGAGGGGCTGCGAAAAGCGCCGCGATTTCTGCACTTGTTATAGCTTTCAACGAAATCGAGCTCTAATATACGGCGTATAAGTGCAGTCTTTGCATAAACAACTTGCTCTCTTCTCTCGCAAAAATTGTAAATTAAGGGAATTTCCATTGTGGTGCTATGAGTGTTCTCACTGTACGGCCATCCATTGGTGAAGCCCTCGTGGGTGAAGCTAAAAAAGAAGGGCATTTGGAGGGGGGGTTCTTTTTTATTTTTTAGACAAAACTAATTGCATTCGAATACAACTGACAACTATAGGTCACAAAAGGCACAAAGGCGCTATTAAATTGTCCGTAAATTAAGTGTAACAAATAACGTGAACTGAAATGAATAAAAGGGGACGAAAAAGGTGGCGAGGCTAGACATTCAAGTACGCATCATCCAAGTTATGCGTAGCATTATTCGGGTATCTTTAATATGGACATATACACCTGATTTCAATGCAGGATGATGTTAATACGAGGTTGCGAAGTTCTCTGTATAAAAAAAAATCACAGCATATCCACGAGGTGAATAATGACAAGTGGGGCGAAGTGGACGGACGCACGGATGGACTGATGGACGCTTCGCCCCACTCATCATTAATAACTCCGTGTATATGCTGTGACGCCGTTTTCATTGACATGCAGTGCAATCCAAGTGGCTGTATACGACTACGACGACACTGGACGTACGACCCATGGCATGAGGGGCTTCGCCTCTAAAGAATGTTTTTCTTGTTGTGGGAGCACAGGGAATTTCAGTGTCGTATTTTTCTCGGATACTTTTTTTTGCTACGCTTACTGGGGTCATGAAATTAACATAAGCAAACGTTTGCGAAAGCTGTTCTTTACTTACACGAATTCGAAGCACATTTCGTTCTTCTTGCTTTCTTCATTGTATATTACTTTTAAATAATATTTTTTGCGCAAATTTGTCGATCATATATACACGCTTGCGACGAAACCAAATAGTCCTCGAGCTGGGCTCGTGCACATATATTATTTATCGAAAATACATGGATTGACTTTATTGACGACAGAAAACAACGTCCGATGAGATCAATTCCGATTGTTCTTCTGGTGTAATTGTAATGAAATTAAATGTTCATCTTGCGTGGTCGTGTCACGCAAGCTTTCAGCGAAAGTGAAAGCAGAGGTGAGAGGAGGCTACCCATTTACAATTTAATTGATTTGTGGGGTTTAACGTCCCAAAACCACCATATGCTTATGAGAGACGCTGTAGTGAAGGGCTCCGGAAATTTTGACCTCCTGGGGTTCTTTGACGTGCACCCAAATCTGAGCACACGGGCCTACAACATTTCCGCCTCCATCGGAAATGCAGCCGCCACAGCCGGGATTTGATTTCGCGACCTGCGGGTCGGAAGCCGAGCGCCCTATAGCAACTAGACCACCCTGGCGGGGCGCCCATTTACAAGTTTGTGAAATGGTATTCTGAAAGCTACTAGCAAACGCCTCTGACTGGGCTTGACTTGTATAGCGGGAGAACGGGAAATAACATGAAAGAGATCTCACGGCCGTTTATTTATTCAATGTCTTTCATAACGATGGTACTTCGTGAATGAAATAAAAACAAAAGGATTAAGGACTTGACATTTGCTTGTGTGACCTGAAACCGCCTACTACGTGTATACGGTAAGCAGCAGGACAAGTAATACTGCTGGCCCTAAGGTCGCAGGATCGAATCCTGGCCGCATTTCCGGTGAAGGCGAAAATGCTTGAGGCTCGTGTACTTAGATTAGGTCCCCATGTAGTTGAAATTTCGGGTGCCCTCCTCTACGGCGTCTTTAGTAAACATGCAATGGTTTTGCGACAACAAAATCTCAACGATTAATAATTATTGAGACAATTAAGCATAGCTAATTAGGCTTTCGTTGCATATACGGTGTCATTCCAGAATACCCTTCACGTCGCCCTCCCTTCCCCCCCCCCTCAGAAAAAAAGAAAAACAAAGGCTGCCGCTTGTGGAACTTACGTTAGTTCGAGAAATAAAAATAAATATATAAATATCTTCGCCCTACATTGTTCCGGCTGACTGCCTGTCGTAAACGCCCGGCAAATGTTGGCACACGCGAGTTTCCGGCAGACCTGTATTTATAAGTGGGGCTGTGCCACGGTGGCCTGTGCACATCCGGTTTTGATATCGCTTCGTTCGCTTATTCGAGTTTCGTTCCCGTTCAAGCGCTCCGCCGGCAGGGCGCATTGCCTGCGTAGTTGATGCCTTCCTGTTATGTGTGCGTCTTGCAATGACCTTTCAATATATACACTCCAATGCAACACGCACGCGAGGTCTCAATAAGCCCTCCTGTTTTTAGATTAATAGTATGAGTAAAACAAACTCCTAAGTTGGTTAGAGTTCGTACGAAGTTCATATTCTACGTGCATGTTAATCTGCAGTACTTGTGTCACGTGTACACTATGCTCACGGTTTGAAACGAGAAAATTAAAAGATAAGTGATGCCCATACTTTCGCATTCAGCAATACAGTTTGTGTCGTAACGGCGTGATTTGACGGCCGGAACACTCACATCGGAGCTAACATTGCTCTTATCGACGAGATTCGTGGCAACATGACGCGGTTCAATCGCTTATTGCAGTCGATGTTTCAATGTGTGGGTACTTCACAACTCCAGATTCATTTTTTTTTTAGTTTGCAGCTGAAGCCCCTCGCTACACAACTGTTTCGTAACATACGCAGTTATTTTCCTTGAACGCAAAATGCAAAATTCTCCATGAACTCCAAACCTCGGGGGGGGGGGGGGGGGGAGAAAGAATTAAGGTTATGTGTGGTGGTCTAACGTATGACATAGCCTTCTTTGAACATCGCGCACATCTGTACTTCAACGACAACATCTCTCTCTCTCTCTGGTCCCGTTGCAGTGGCTTTGCTGTCGAAGGGCGCGGCCCAACTGGGTCGATCAGCCTTTCCGATATCCGTGCGTAGCGCGCGGTCAAACACAAGTAAGTGGCTGGCGGGCGCAAGCGGAGCAGCGGCGCGCTCCGTTGCTCAAGCCGTCTAGTACACTGTACACACGGGCCATTGAAGTCAGCTGGCACACTTCACTTTCGCTCGACGGCGCCAGCGGCAACAGTTTTTATTCTCCTTTCTCTCTCCGCTAATACTTGCGCGGCGAGCTTGTCCGGCTGTCGTTATCCAGGCCACGGCTTCGCTTGCGGGCTCAACCCTTCGACATGCGCCCCCTCTCTCCCTTCCTTCCTGCTCTCATTCCTTTCGTAGCCTCATTAAAAGCAAATCGCTCTTTCACCACCCTCCCACAATCCAGGCGTCTCTCTCTGCCCTACCCCTCCCGGCGGCGTGATTAGCCGCGTGTCTTGTACTTTGTCTTGCCGACGCAGTTACACGCAAGCGCGCCCGTACTCTGTTGTCCTCACGTGGTGTTCCGTGGCCGAGCGCGATGCGCCGCTGTCACGCTCTGACGCCTGCGCCGTTATTCCTCTCTGTCGTGTCCCGCTTTGCTTCTCTTCAGATACATTTACACGGGGAGATACGGGGAATCACGAGAATGGACGGCCGTTCCGTACATGAGAGAGTTCGTCAGTCTTGTTGTCTGTGTAAGAAAACGAGGGGAGAGGGTTATTAAAGCGCAACTGCGGAATGTACTTGTCGGTTCCGGGGCTATGACCCGCCGCTATGGCGTGGTGGTTATGGGAGGTCTCCCGTGGTGGAGCAGTCGCAATGGTGCTCGGCTGGTGGCCGCGGTGGTCGCATTTGGATGGAGGCGATATGGTCGATGCCCGTGTATTGTGTAATGTCAGTGCTAGTTAAAGAACACCAGATGGTCACAATTTTCGTAGCCCTCCACTACGGCGTCTTTCGTAATTGTATCGTGGTTTTAGGACGTAAAATCTCAAATATTATTTTTATTATTAGTTGTTATGCATGCTCGACTCCACATCTGGCGGTCGTGGGATGGAATCCCAGTCGCGGAGGTCGATTGAGGCGAAAACGCTATAGGCCCGTGTACTTAGATTAGGTGCACGTTTTATTGTTTACAAACACAGGCCCTTGAGGACATCCGATTTTGTCCACCGATGTGCCTTAATAGCATCGATGGACAACAAGAGCTTTAGAAAATAGCCCGCTGATTTTCTATAGTCCCCTTCCCTTGTGCACGTTCCTTTTATGTGAAAAACGAAAGAAACTTTCCTTACCCTTGAAAAGAACGTGAAAACGTACTTTCAGTTTCGATGGTGGGAGCTGGTAAATGATATCACCGGAAGTTTTTTGGAGTACAACGCTTGCAACCTCGCAACCGTCTATAGAGGAAGTCGAAATTTCCGGAGCCCTCCACCACGGCGTCCCTCGCAATCATATTGTGGTTTTGGAACGTCAAAGCCCAACAATTATTGTTATTCCTTTCGTCACGTGCACTCATTGTCGAACTATCTATACAATGAAATTACTCATAAAACGTATTTTATATGTCGTGGTTGTGGATTCTGTACCCCTCACATATACGAAAAGCGAATAACGGTAAAGCGATGGCAGACCGCCGCAACGAATAATCTCCTACAACGAAGTCCCCTGCACTCTAAAGAAAGAAAAAGCGTATGTGTAACTCCTTTCGGTTGGTCACCACGTATATGACTCTTTTTAAAAAGACACGTCAACTCTGTTTTGGGGGTCCATTATACTCTCTTTTGAGAGTCTTGGAGCCCATGAGAGAGTTAACGTGCCTCTTTGAGAAGAGTACTATATATACGTGGCAAGCCAGGAATAACCTGTAAGGAGTCACACATACACTTATTTTTTATTGAGTGTACAAAGAATCTGCCTGTGCACAGGAGAAATAGAGGCGCTCCCTGTACGTCTTTACAAATAATGCACTATGCATGCAGACGTAGTGTATAAAACTGCATCGTATGGCTGGAAAAATCGGCGTCACGTGCAGCCTCCCTCGCTTTGATCGATGCAGGTGTTTAGATGTGTGATCGGTTATTTGGTACCCCTGCCCGCTTTCGTGTAGTACTTAGCCGTGCCTTCTGACGGGATGCAGAAAATATAGCCCCGCTTTTCAACTTTCGAATGATCGAGCCCAAGGGACTTTTGTTTCTAACGAACGGCATACGTACATGTCAGTTCGGCTTACAGCACTCATCCCGACTGAAAATTGCGTGTGCATTCATTCTCTTTGGGAGCTATGAAGTGACTGACATGAATTGAATGCCATGAATTGAATGCCGTGAAAGTGAATGCCGTGATGCTAATGCCGTGAAGCGAATGTCGTGCAGTGAATGCTGATGATGGAGCTTCGCTCCACACTGGCGTGAGCAATATGCGAAACTGTGTCGTCATTCCACTCTACATGCCAGACGAATCGTGCAGTAGCGCCTCGACCGAACTTCATGCCCTTTCCCCACTGGAATGCTCGTCGAGTGACACCTTCTCGAGTTCCATCGCCGAAACGACCAGCCAAGCTGTTTTAGCACATGAAAAAGGGGGCTTAGAACTAATAGCCTGTATCACACCATCATAAGCGCCGTCAAGGATTCTGTCCTAAATGGTTGGGAGGGAAGGAGGAAGTTTTTGGATGTGCTATATATAGGCTTCAGTTTGTTGTAATGCCGATTACATTCGTACCTGGGCGCGATATGAACCCGAAAGCTGCTAGAATTTGTTGGGTGTTATGGGTATCTGCATGCGTTCTCTCTACAAGTGTACACCGCGCGCCTTATTCCTTCGATTGTCACTATAGCTATTTCCCGTTTTGTTTCGAATACGACCCTCTCGCAGCCACTGTCGTTTAGTGGACTGTATACCAGCAACAGCGCGGTCGCCCGCTTCAAGGTCATCAACCGGGACAAGCTGCAAGCTCGTAGACATACGGCCCGATGTCGCTCGTTTGTGTGGAAACTAAATTAGCGAGCTGTCATATATATATATATATATATATATATATATATATATATATATATATATATATATATATATATATATATATATATATATATATATATATATATATATATATATATATCTGTGTGTGTGTGTGTGTGTTGGCACGTTAATTTTCTGTGAAGAAGAATCGCGAAAGAAAGGGAGAGGTTGACATACTTATTCGTTTCTTGTTGTAGGCCCGTGTGCTCAGATTTGGGTGCACGTTAAAGAACCCCAGGTGGTCTAAATTTCCGGAGCCCTCCACTACGGCGTCTCTCATAATCATATAGTGGTTTTGGGACGTTAAACCCCACATATCAATCATCAATCAATCAAATTATTCGTTTCTTGTAATATTCACTCCGACGGGGTTTCTCTTTAAATTGTTTGTTTAGTAGAAACGTACGCAGCATGTGCTGCTTCGTTTAGTGGCTTCATTGAAGCTCTAACAGCTGGAAAGGTGTAGTATCCACTACCACGTCCAAAACTAAGCAACGAGAAATCCACTGCTCTCCGCGTAATATACAAACGTACGCTTATGTACTCGGAATTATTATGCGCCGTATGAACCCCACGAAATGACACTTTTGGAGATGCACCGGTGCTCTGCAACACGTTTTGCTGGAATGCCCAGGCCGCGAAAAAAAATAATTATCGGGACGAATCTTCCGGACCCCGACACGCTACCGAAGGAAAGTTTGAGGCAATGTTGGCGGAACAACAACAACAACAAGAACAATAACATTACTACTACTACTACTACTACTACTACTACTACTACTAATAATAATAATAATAATAATAATAATTGTTGAAGTCTTAAGTCCCAAAACCAGCATAGTAGTTCAGGGATGCCGTAGCGGATGGCTCAGAAAATTTTGACCACTTAGTGTTCTTTAACGTGCACTTCACTAAATTGAAGTACACGGGCCTCACGCATTTTCGCCTCCATTGAAAATGCCACCGCCGCGGCAGAGATTCGACCCCGCGACCTTGTCAAGTCAGCACCACAACCATGACTCATTGTGTCGACGACACAAACGTGTCGTCGACACTGTATACCGCGCTTGTCGCCATCCCTACAGACCGTAGTCGTTTTTCAATGTTTTAAACTAGATACGCACATGAACGACAAACACTTATTTCTTCTACTGAACGATATCGCAGTAGGCCATTAACTGATGAGACCGTGTTGGGCCCTTGGCCAGACACCAACAGTGCGATTGTGGTCATAAGAGCAGTTATAACCTTTTTAGAAGCAACTGGACTATATGCGCGGCTATAAAGTTTATCTCAGCTAGAAAAAAAATACCACATACTCACCTCTCTCTCTCTCACCATCGTCATTCATTAATCTTTTCCCTTTCCCCTCCCCCATTGTAGAGTAGCAGGCTAGAGCACGCTATGGCTCAGGCCGACCTCTCTGCCTTTCTGTGATTAAACCTACCTCTCTCTCTAGATCGCACACCAACAAAATATCTGGCCTGGAACTTGCTGCAACGCGTCCAGGTGCATATCTTGAGACTGCTCTGGAGAAACGTCTCGCACTTGGACGGTATACTGCGTGATGCAGGCGGGCCGGTTCTCCAAGCTATCGATTTATCTCGGGCGGTACCATGTGTGCCACTACGGACAGGCACCGTTGCCGGCACCAGCGATATATTTGGTGACTCTTGAAAGCATGTCCATTGGATTTATTTGGTCGCTGCTCCTTCACAATGGACGGTTATCTTCGTCGTGATAAATATTTGTTCTCACCGTTGGTTCCCCGTTCGGTATTTTATGCCCTTCCCAAGACGCCTAATGTAACCTTGAATTGGTAGATATATCATTTCGCTACGTTTCTCGCCAACTAAGACACGCCAGATGCTGTCCAAGTCGCCCGACATTGCCAGCACGAGGTCAGAGGTCATAGACACGTCCTTATCTTATCGACACGACACTTTCAAGCAACGCCCGCTCGGTGTATGTCGAGTATATTGCAGACATCCTGTCGCAAATCTTTATCGGGGAATGGGCAAAATAACAGGAACATATGGACAACTCGATGTGCGCTTGAAATGGCAATGTCTCTGTATACACATCAACCCTAACGTATTTGCGTCAGGGGCGCTCTGTGGATTTCGTGCCGACCGGTTGTGCCCCCGCCATCTCCGACGACAGCGCAGCTCTGGCCGACTGGCTCCCCCTACGCCATCTCCTGACGCTGTCAAGAGCTCTCGCCGAGTGGTGCCCCGTCCTCGGACTCCTGTGACCGTGTTTCCATCTTTCCTATCTCCTCTTTACTTCCGTCGTTTTCTGCCGTTCGCTGTCCCTGCGCCTCGCTCTCTCTTTCCTCTCTCCATCTCTTTACGCGGGTTCGATTCCCGGCTGCGGTGGCTGCATTTCCGATGGAGGCGGAAATGTTGTAGGCCCGTGTGCTCATATTTGGGCGCACGTTAAAGAACCCCAGGTGGTCGAAATTTCCGGAGCCCTCCACTGCGGCGTCTCTCATAATCATATGGTGTTTTGGGACGTTAAACCCCACATATCAATCTCTATCTCTTTACCTTTAATCCCATTCTTTTAATCCCTCCTCTACCCCCATCCCTCGTGAACTACTGTTGAGGTGTCGCACTCTGATGCAGACAGTTACAGGGCCCACTTTTCTTTTCTCTTTAAGAATCACATAAGGAGAAGAAAAGAAACCAAGGTCAAACGTGAACGCTTTTTAATATGCTTCATACAAGGCACTGCAAGATCAGTGAATGCAAATGCTTGCTGTTCAAAGCGATAATTTGCGTGATCACACATTTATGACGCACAGATGACAGTCAAGTGGCTTCGCTTCCAGTGCATCCGACAGAGCGTATACGTAACTATGCTCTATCAGAGTTCTTCAATGCTGTATCGAAACTATAAGTAGTTATGCAATCATTATGTATGTTCAGAAGGCGGGCCAGTTAGTATAGCTTCATTGGAAAAAAAAAAACTTGGAAATGCGAACAAATAAGGCACTCAATTCTGGTTCTTGTGGTATTTTCGGAGGCCTTCATGGCAGTGTTCTCATTATCATATCGTGCTTTTGAGACGGAAAGCCTCACATATGTTTTTTTTATTTTTCTAATATATATATATATATATATATATATATATATATATATATATATATATATATATATATATATATATATATATATATATATATATATATACTTATTCTAGAAATGAATTGGAAGTTTTAGTCTGGGCTTGTTTGTGTTTCGCTCTTCCGTGTCTCGTTTGTTTGGGCTTACAAGTTTTTTTAGATTGAGTAGAATAAATGTCACTATCTATCTATCTATCTATCTATTGAGTAAATTGTTAACTCTAACCTGATTCTGTTTTCCACAATGTTGCCGCGGCGGCAGTCGTTAAGCTGCTGACCCGAAAGACGGTCGTTCTATCTGGGCCATTGCAGTCGCATTTTCATGGAGGCGCAATGAGGGGCTCGTGTTTAGAACCAGAGTAGGTTGAAATTTCCGGAGCCCTCCGCTACGGTGTCCCCTAATCAAATCGTGGTTTTGGCGCGCAAAGACTCACAAAATCCCATATGCGTTCATTTAAGATGACACTTAAAAGACAAAAAAGAAAGCTTAATTGATTGATTGATTGATTGATTGATCGATTCGAATGCGAAAGCCATCTTTGCTTTCTCAGCCGATGCACTGATCCTGCTCCGCCACCGTTTGAAAGCTTTGTGCCTCTAATGTGGTTTTGGTTTTGCCTCAAAGATCGGAAGCACCTCACCAGGTTTCACTTTGCCTCCGTCATTGGAACACTGTAGAGCAAGCTACGATGTCGTGTAATGACGTCATGATGACGTTGCAAATTGTGTGGTATTTGTGACGTCATCGCGACATCATTATGACGACGTCATCACGTGAACATTCTCTAACGTCACTTGTTCCTGACGCCGCGGGACGCCGACGGTGACCGTGCAATTACATGTTTTTCATGGCGAGTAAACAACATTCCGCGAATTCCTTATTTTTCTGCGCTATCGGCGAACATTCACGCGCTGAATCGTGCGAGGAAATGTGTCCACTTATCCGACCTTCCGTTCTATGCCTCATTGCAGAGGTCACGGTCGCCTGCACTCGCAGCACATGAGGGAGCTCCGTCAGCGCTCGCAGTTTCTGATCAGCGACATTCGCGAAGGTCGGCGAAGAACACTCCGGATAACGCGGACGGCGACGCGCTGACGAACGCGTGCGTATGCAAATGCGCGCAAAGTGCGTGGCGGCTCGCCGCCGTTGTCTGCTGCGAACGGCGCAGGTAATGGCGCGCGTCGCCCGTGAGGTCGGACGCATACTCGTGTAACAACACCCCGCGCTGTGCTCACCGTAGGCGTATAAACCATGGATAAAAGAGAGAGAAAAAGAGAGAGAGGGTAGGAAAGAGAGCTGGTGCATATGTACTTGCTCTATAGTACATAGGTATAATGTATGGGCGCATTGGTGGCATTGGAGGTGCGCGTATAGCGGCGACGACTAGTATGTCAAGGTTAATGTGTCGCCGGCTGCTGTCCTCTCTTCGCGCGAAGGTTGCATCACGTGACTTTCAAAAAGCCGAGGTGAAAGAGAAGCCTTGCAACGCATCAAGCGCCTCGTTGCATTGTTCGGAGGGGAATTTCGATCGTATTCGCTGACGCGACGACCCTGGCGAACAGAGGCGGGCGCTGTCGAAAACGTTTTCGCTCCGTTGAGCGCCCGTAGCGAAGGTTGCGTGCGTTAAACCGCTCTACGCCCGACGCCTTCGATCGTTCATTGTCATCTCCAGTAGCGAGATTAGCCAGCAGGAGCCACGGTTGGTCTCCTCCTCGGGTCGACATGCTGCGACACTCTCAAGGTATCTGCAGCGAGGAATCAGGCCTGTAACCAGGATATTTTTTAAAGGAGGGGGGGGGGGGGGGGCATTGTCGAAGGCATGGAAAAATTTTCAATTTTTATTATTGCCACGTTTCATTTCCCATGTTTTGTTATCGTCCCAAAACACTACACAATTCTCAGCGTAAAGTGCGCCTGCAGTTTTCGAGAAAGTTCCGGACTGTAGTAGATCATTTCAATAAGATCACGCCTACTCTGCGAACTGTACAGATTATTCTGGAACCTACGCCACCGCCAGCGATAACGCTAGAACATTCGACGGCAAGGGTATAAATGCCGACGCGCTTCGCTGCTTGTCAGTATACTATAGTTTATCGACGGCCGATGCTCCGTTCCCTGCTATCAGTCCAAGACTGCTACTGTAATCAGACTTTCTGTTTACCGGGCACAGGTTCGCCCAAATAAACAGTTAAATCCCAACACAAAGTCTCCTGTCTTCGGCCACGTCACGACCCCGTGACATTATTCTCGGCAAAACAATCCGCTTCATTTGAATTTCGGGGGGAGGGGAGTCTACGCTATAGGCGTGCGTAGGGTTTCCCGTCAGGGGAGGCAAAGGTTCGTTTCAGCGCCACCCGCCCCTATTATATCAATGTGTCGGACTGACAGCGCCCCCCTCCATAGGTTGACTTAGCGCCCACCCTCATCTTATGGCTAGAAGGCGCCCCCCCCCCCCCCCGCTGACTACGAGCATGCGTGGGGGGGATTAAATCACCGCAGAAGATGGTGCCAATGTTCTTTTCCTAACAATTGCCACTTTCCGGCGAATGTCCTCGTGTTTGCTTCATTACAGTGCACAGAACCACTGCGTGGCTGTACAGATAACGGTGTGACCAAAGTTGCAAGTTCGCAGGCCCGGATCGGAATCACCTGTCTCAAAGTACAAAATGTAGTTATCGGATATGTTTCGGGGGCCCGGTGAACATGCATCTACGTTTATGTTGATGTCGCTTGTGATGACGATGATGCCTGTTGGAAAGAGACAGAGAATTAAGTAAAACTAGAGTTTACATGAGGTTGAGAGTTGGTCTAGTTGGGGACTGTTCGTTATACCGTATGATGAAGTAGGGTACTTTGAACGGGGACAAACGGGGCAATTTAGTAGCTACTGTGGTGTCCTCCTTATCCTCTTTGTCCCCGTCGAAAGTGAGCTACTTCACCATACGGTATGATGACTTTATACCCATTCTGGGTTAATAGAGGGGGCTTCGGAAGACTATAGTACCACCTAAGGCTTCAGGTGATGGCCACACCACTCTGGACGTCTCCGTCCAGCCGCACTGGCGCAGTCTGCTGCGGTGCGTTGTTGTTCAGACGTCCCTTTCCCGAAAATCGTGAATTTAAGTTCGAATGTGCGTAGGCAGATGTGCTTTTTTTACGACGAAGGCTGCTGTGAGATCAGAACTCGGGTCACGCCTGGCGCCGTAGTTGTCCGCCGCCGCTGCTGGTGTCCGTTACCAGTGATCGAAAGAAAAAAAACTAAAATTAATATAATAATGACACAATGGGGTTCGAACCCGGGTCCGCTGCGTGCCAGGCCAGAACTCTACCACTGAGGCACGCCTGTACTTGTAACTCGATTCTAAACTGGCCTTAGGCAGGCTAGATGTCGGGGAAAGAATCGCGGTAATATGAGTAATTAAGCGTTATAAAACATCAAATGAACAGCTAGGCGTCACACAATGGGAATTGCGCAACGAGTGGGTCGTCCAATGTTCCAACCCATTAGAAAAATTGTTCTTGATCACCTATTAACTGTGGCGCACCCACTTCAGGCATTTATGGCGTAATGAGTTCCCAGCCGTGTGCTTGTAGCAGTTAACGAAAGAGTTTAGTAGAGGCTCTGAAAGACCGCTTTTCTAGCTTTCGCTGTGACTGTGCTTTTTTTTTTTTTGAGGGGTAAGGGGGGGAGGTGGGCGCCCTAATCTGAAGTGGATGCGCAGATGTTGTCCTGTGTCATTTTGGGCTCTGCTGTATGTCATGGCAAGTATAATGAGCGAGAATATAGACAACACACGTTCTCTGGGCCAGCTGTTCGAATTTGTTTATGAAGCACGTGGAGGAACACTGATTGTCCCAGCTTTGGTGTACACCGTGCAATCGTATTGTCCCTGCGCCGTGTAAAACCCGAGCAACCTCAATATAGCCCCGCCGGGGTGGTCTAGTGGCTATAGGGCACTCGGCTACTGACCCGCAGGTCGCGGGATCGAATGCCGGCTGCGGCCGCTGCATTTTCGAAGGAGGCGAAAATGTTGTAGGTCGTTGCGCTCAGATATAGGTGCACGTTAAAGAACACCAGGTGGTCGAAATTTTTGGAGCCCTCCACTACAGTGCCTCTCGTAATCATATGGCGGTTTTGGGACGCTAAACATATTAAAACTCCATATATACTGATACGTGTTTAGATTTCTCGAGTACTGGAACGTGTGGTATCATCTGGCAAAAATGGATACGTCACGTTCGATCCGAGAGTGAGTGCGGTGATATAAGGCGTCCCGCTTCGCTACTTTCCCAACCTAATTAGAAGTAAGCATCGTTCGTGATTGCGCGTGTGCAGTACAAGCGCACAGATATTTGACTGAGTTGATTGGCGACGATGACGCAACAACACCTGGAGATAGCAGGGAGGAATTTCACGCCGACCAGATAGGCTGCCTCCATCGCGTCGTATTTTGGGCGACGCTTGGCGCCGTGTTTGTCGCGAGCACGCTCCGCAGGAGCGCTCGCGTGTAGCCATCCCGACCTTTTCGTTATCGCTACGGGGCCACCGAAAGCGCGCGGGTGTCTGACAACGTGTGTAACTGCCGATAAGGACGACTGATGAGGAAGTGATGGATTGCGCGCGCTTTCAAAGCGCAATGAAAGACAGCCCTTCCGATGCTTTCTATTTAGGACTCTGATACGCTTTAGGACTCGCTATAGCGTGACCGTGGCTCCGGGAATTTATTGAAACCCAGAGGTCACACTCGACAAGAGGAACAACTAAATCGTATTCTATATACCGATAGTGTACAATGTTTACTGCAATGCATGAAACAATGTCCTTTGTTGGTGCGAAAATGTGTAAAGCTATCGCTACCTTAATTAAATGTGTGCCAAATATGGCGCAATCGCTCAGGAAACTTCTACCTGGGAGTTGTTAATCACCGTGGATATGAATACCGAGATAATAACTACATATGTCACATTTATTCTGTTCTTTCACATGAGCATGTTTGAAAATGTCATTTACGATTTGGTTTTCTAGAGTGACGTTGTATACTCACCAAGTAAACCACAACTTGCAATGTGTGACTACAGCCACATGGACTGCGATCCGGTTGTTTCGGTGGAATCTTTTGTAAATTATTTTCACTTGAAATAAAGCCCTCTTTTTCGCGTAGCCAACAGCTCTGTTGGCACGCGAACTCATGATTCGACACTGGATTTCGGGCAAGTGTCTATTCTTTTCTTTGTGCTCCTATTAGGTCACTTTTATACATGGACATGAAACAATGAAGGCCTTTATAGTGTTTTTAGGTTCCTATGTTGACGTTTGTGGCTACATGCCTGTGTTCGAAGTCGCTGCGAATATAAAGCATATTTAGCCTTAGGTATAACTTTTGGAGTGCAGTTTGAGACCGCTATTCATGTTACCGGGCAACACTGACTGTTTGGAAAAATTGAAACGTGTGGTCCTCGAGTACAACATGGCTTCGTTTTTAATTAGTTTTTTTTCTCGATCACGCTGGTCTTTGTCACCAAACTATACGGCGATCCGTTGCAAAGGAGATGGCTGCCATCATCATCATCATCATTGTCATAATCATCATTATCTCGGAGTTCAGCCTGGTCTTTAAGTTCAACCAATGCCTGGAAAACAGCCGCTAGCTAGCAGCAGTAAAGTGGGACGCGTCGAACAGCATATGCGAAGCCGCGGAAATCAGTCCGGCGAAAGAAGAGTGAAGAGAAAAACAAGGAAATAACTGTGCGATGTGCATGTGGTTTGTGTTTCGCTTGTAATTTACTTTTTAAGCTGTTCACCACCAGAGAAGAAATTGGTCTTGCTCACTTGGGTATTGATACACGTGTCGTCTGTTTATGGTCATGTCACGTTTTAACTCCATCAGTCTAATGTGTTTCAGAGCCCGCATTTCCGCTTCGAGGAAAAAAAAAAAACACCGTTCCCGCTTTCGTTCCAGCTGCTTCTGCTACAGTTTGGCAACTTAGCAGTGTTTCGTCCATGGTTCTCAACTGGATTTTGTTTTTTGCATCACATCAAGCGCAAAAGCGCCAACAACCCCGCTGCAGTGGTCTATAGACCACCGCGGTGGGTACCTTAGCCACCATAGTGGCTAAGATATTCGGCTGATGACCCTCAGGTTGCGGGATCGAATCCCGACTGCGGCGGCTGCACTTCCAATGGAGGCGGAAACGCTGTAGGCTTGTGTGCTCAGATTTTGGTTCACGTTAAAAAAGCCTATGGGTGGTGGAAATTTCCGGAGCCCTCCACTTCAGCGTCTCTCATAATCATGGTGGTTTTGGGACGCTAAACCCCACATATCAATCAAAGCTTCACCAACAGTACTTAATGTCGCTGTTGAATACGGCACTTAGTAACAAAGAACGCCCTTGTCCTCTGTAATTAAAACACACGCACACACACTCAGAGAGACGCGCGCGCCCAATAATACGTCACGCGTCCCGTGCTTTTCATATCCGGTCGGTATTTATGGGAGACTTCAAATTCAGCATTACGCCCGCCCATGAGCTGTCGCGAAAAAAAAAAATGGCAGCATATCCACGGGGTGAATGATGGATAGTGGGGCGAAGCATTCGTCCGTCCATGCGTCCGTCTGTGTGACCGTCCATGCGTCTGTTCGTGCGCCCGTCCCTGCGTTCGTTTATGCATCCGCCCCTGTGTCCATTCATGCGTCCATCCATGCATCTGTCTGTGTGTCCGTTCGTCCATCTATTCAACACTCCAAGTACCACCATCTCGCATCTTTTCATCATATATTCCCCATATAGAAGCCCCGTCATCCAGCGGACATTCCAAGGACTAAACGAGAGGTGGCACACGCACACTTTCTTACGGCTTGCGCTTCGGGTCCACTTCCCACCTTTAACCACCTCGAGTTCATGGTATATACTAGTTCACTGTATTCACGGCACTGAGGCCCAACGTTCGCTAAACCTTTCTAAAACCTTGGAGGTTACGCCCAGCGAGTATCTGAAATCAGCATCTCCTGACGTTAAAAAACTAGCATACTTAACATACGTTCGCCCAAAGCTCGAATACGCATCGTCCATTTGGAATCCATCCCAGGCATATCTCGCTAACGAACTAGAATCAGTCCAAAACTGCCGCTTTATAACCTCACCGCTTTATAACTTCACAGTTCTTCAGAGAAATCAGCGCCACCGCCCTAAAGCAATCAATACAAATACCATCTCTCGCGTCACACCGCCTGATCTCACGCCTATGCCTCCTGCACAGTTTCTTTTTCCGCCCGAAATCAAGACACGAACTTTTACAGCCTCCTAACAGAACTTCTTCTCGCATCAACCATTCTATCCCCATTGCACCAATCAACGGCCGTACATCTGCAATGAACGAATCCTTTTCCCCCCAAGCAATTACACTTTGGAATCGCCTCCCCGAATCCATTGTTGCCACACCTGACCGCACATCATTCCGCGCAAAACTGGAATCCCACTTTGATTTCACCCAATAACCCATGGCTGTTGATATATCCCACTAGCGTACTGTATGTACAACTTTTTTTGTCATATTGTTTGTGTTCATTTTCTCAGTCAAAAGTTTTTTTTTCATTGTTTGATTAGTTTTTGTTGTAATTCTGGACCAAGCTTCCATATGCGTATTTAGAACTGTATTGTTTATGATAAGTTGATCACATTGAATTGTACACCCTCGCAGCGTATTTGTTGCCCCCCCCCTTATGTAATGCCCTCGGGCTTTCAAGGATGCAATAAAAGAAATGAAATGAAATAACGTAGCAACCCTTTTTTGTCGGATAGTGCTCAATGTACATGCCAATGGCTGCTAATGGGGAATGAGAGACAGAAGAATTCGGCTTTTAGCTAACGCGCACGCTGCGAATTTTTTATTGTTCAACAATGCACAGGAGAAATCTCCCATACCGGCACCACCTTGCAGTTCAAAACGGAAGACTGGTTACACACTACGACGACTACGAGGGACGAACGGGTGCCGCTTTAAGGAGTCTCGCCCCTAAAACTCTGTGGCCAACGCTGACGGTCACTTATGATGAGGTAACGCACAACAGGCAAATGGGCCTGCGTGCACGCTGTAGAAACGGAGGCGGCTACCGTATACAATGGCGTGTCGTAAGTCTTTAGTGTTACGTATACGCAAACCGCGTCTCGACCGTTGACCACGTTACGGCTGTAACTATCGACGGACCGTAATCTCCATGTAATCATCGGTGCGTGACTATACTAAACAAAGCGTGCGCTGTGCATAAGACGGAAGAGGGTTTTTTTTTTCTGACGCTTTTGTGTTTCTTCGAATAGCGCGAAGCAGTCCGGCCGCATGCGGAAGGACTGCAGAATTTGGCCGCTCCGTCCTGCACGATCTCGAAACCGTTTCGCTAATCGGCCAGTCCCGGCTTTTTTCTGGGGCGCGTCTCTCGAGAAGCCTTTGATAGCGCAGCGAGCTGGGATGATATAGATGCAACCGCGCACGTATGACTGTGCCTCGAAGAAGTGGAAAGGTGGAGGCGTGCGTACGCATTTTGTGCCAGCTATATACTTGGTGAGGCCGCAACAACATCATCTCGTAAAGGACCGGAAGTATTGCCGCAGCTCGCAGTCGGCTTTGAAAGGTCGTTCGTTTTCAGTGTTCTGTCTACCTAAGCCGAGCAGCAATGAATTATCTCAGTTAATCGGACTTTTCACTACGTTGCGCTACGCCGCGATCGCTGTGGCCGCTCAATTTCACGTGTGTACCTGTGTGGGTTTCAAACTTCCTGCCGTCGTGGCAGCTTCCGGTACCTCTCCTTTGACGTATCTGATGGATTTCGTAACACGAGCTGTGTCATTGCGGTGGTGCACGCTTCCTCGATCGAGGCTTCCTTCCTCCGGACGCAAACGTCGCTTCATTCGCCATGCCAAGTTGCGTATATACGTATATACAGGGTGTATGAAGCAATGTGCCAAAATCCTTTTAAAAAAAATCAGGCAAATGAGATATTTCTTAGCTGTCTTCACAAGTGCCTTTTTCTGTAAAGAGGCATGCATCTTGAGATGGTTCAAGATTTCATTTGGGACAGTCGCTAATAAACTTAAATCAACTTTTTAATTAGCAGAGTTGCGCGGTTGTCAAATGGGAGAATTGTAATTCTTCATGCGAGAAACCTACCGCAGCTTTCATATATAGAAAGGTGATCTGTATTCGTTATTGTGGCGTAATTATATTAGTTTAAGCTTCCCAATTACTCTCCCAAATGATATTTTCAACCATGTTAAAATGCCTGCCGCTGCAGAAAAGCAATTGTGAAGGCAGCGAGCAAATATCGCATTTTCTCGAATTTTCAAGCATAATGAACACATTTCTTGAAACACCCTGTGTAGCCGGCGTTAGAGCAGCCGTGATGCACTCTGCACGCAAGTGGGAACAATTTTTTTTTTTTATTTCGCGTGCACCATGCGCACGTGTGATCGCCCAGTGCGGTGGGTTTGATTTCACGTCGTGGCGAAGGTGGAGCTAACCATCCGCGTGTTTAATCAATCAAGTGTTGGGTTCCCGTTAAACTAACTCCAGATCTGCAGAACTGATCCGGAGCAGCTAAAGAAATCCGCTGTATAAAAATTGGCCCCGTATCTGCATGTTAAATTGCAAATGTCGTCGAAAGACGATAGTCTTGCGTCTGGAGAGATTGAACAAAACGTTCATTTTATGTTCTGCGCAAGAAAATTGGTGAGCGTGCAGCGGAGGCGAACGAGCGCACCATGTTACGTCACACGTGAGACACGGGCGCCATCTAGCAGTTATCTTGGAAAACGAAACGCGCGGCTCTGAGATGAGCGTACGCGCCCGTCTCAGAGGTGAGAAGGTGTAGAATGCAAGGCGACGGGTAGGTGCCGCCACCGTGTCGTCTTAGCAAAGCGTTGGAAATACTGCCCTTTTCGTGCAAGTGTTGCATGGTCAGCGCTGCGTGATAAGCGCTACGGTCCTTAGAATAACTTATGTATGCTTTTTCTAGTAAAATACGCGCATACAGAATATATACGTGTTGTTATGGTGCCTCAGATATGCGCGATAATTGCTTTTTTATTGACAGTCGCACAAGTGTGAACGTTGAAGCTTGAGCAACATTGGTGGGCGCTGCGGATGGGGTCGGCCGTTTGGGATATCCTCTGGTGCCGTTTAAAGTGCTCGGTACCGTTAAGGGTGGACAAACAGACAATTGGACAGGCAGACAGACACTCCAAAATTTTTGCGTGGAAAGCCCCCAAGAAAGACTATCGTTTTTTAAAAATAACGAAGAATTCGGGGCCGCGCAGAATACGCGATGGGCTGGTCGCTTATTTCCCGGAAGAACATGTTCTCATATATCTACAAGACATTATGCCGCGTGCGTACTCTTATTGCGCAGTATACAGTTAACGGCGGATGAAATTCTTTGTTAGGCAGTGCTATATGAGGCACGCTTAATCAGTCGACACCTGTCTTATCGCTGTGCCTCTGATTTCTGCAATTTCTGCATTCAACGACAGGATATGACCGACGTCTTTGAACTTTATCATGTTCCTCACCCAGGAATGTTTGTTGAGGCACTCGCATGTTTGGACAGCATAACTTTTCCCGCAGGAGAGCAGGATACTATGCACGCAGATTGCTTGCAGTGAACTCGAATATCTTTTTGCATTGCACGGTGTGGCTCTTCTGAAGCCATAACGCTATAGGACGTTCAGCTGATGACTGTGTAAGCATGCCTCCCGCTGCATTGTCGGACAAATAAGTTTATTACCCGGGGAAATATAGCGCGCACACCGCAGCATGTGTGGTGTATAGAAGCATATTCTTCCTCTAAATAAATGAGTTGTTACTACAGGATGGCGTATCCTGCGTCCTTCTCTCTTTGTCCGCGTCGTACAGCGCTGATGTTTATTTTTTGCGTGCACCAAACTGCTACATGCAGCCCATGGCTCTGCATGGGGTCTCTCAATGATTAGCTTAGCGGATGGCATGCAGTGTGCAGTAATGAGTGCCATAAAGGTACGGCTGTCCACTTTGCACGTGACCTCCTTATACAGCATGGCGTCACGATATAGATACTCTCTAAACAAAAGGTAAACTCTTTTGCGAAAATAAAAGAGGATTTGTAGCGTATTGTGCCTTTTCTTGAATAACATGTATCAATGTTTCACACCTGCTATAGTCTCTGCTTGAGACTGCAGTATCAATAAATAAATAAATAAATAAGTAAATAAATAAATGGTTCAATACTTTTCTAAAACAGATTGAAATGACTCTGACATTACGCAGTGCATTTTACCAATGTTTCCAGAGTCGATGCAGTACGTTCATTAACATAATGCCATATTAGTAATTGAGAAGCATAAACAGGGAGTGGAACTTCATGCAAGTACACTTACCCTAATGCGTGGATAAACCCATTGTAGGGATAACCCCAATTTTCATGGGTCGTTATACGCTCTTTTATTTCTTTTCTCCATAGGGTTAACGGTATACGCTTGTGACCCGTCAACCGTTCCACTTCATAACTTTGGTGGAATGCTGTTGACTTTTCTGGCCTCAACGAAACGAGCCGCTGACGGCACTCACTTCCGTCTGCGCCACTGTCCTATTTCGCTTATGAATGGCCGCGTTCTGTAAGCTTTACTCGCTCACGCACAGCCATTGGTCATTTCTTGGCTGTGCCATATAAGCACGCATGATGCCATGTTGAAGAGTTATAGTGTTAAGGCCCCTTGGAGCGCCAAGTTCCTTGCGTTTTTTTTTTCTAGATGCGGAGCATCTAATACTCGAGGCTTGTAGTGCGGCGCCGTCCGCAAGCTTCCTCCTCCTTCTTCCGCCATCTGTGCATCCCTTCCTCCTCTACACACAGCGCGCGCTTCACTCCTCCACCATCTGTGCACCCTTCCTCCTCTACACACCGCGTGCGCTTCTCCTCTTCACGAACATTCGCTAGCTGTATAATGTAGCGCGCATGCGCCGTCGCGCTTCGAGAACATCGGCAGCTGACGCGCGCGCATGCGCCGTTGCGCTTCTCCCCCTTCTCGAACATTCGACAGCTGACAGTGCATGCGCCGTCGCGCTGTATATATACTCAAGGTCGGCGCTCGCTCGCTCAGTTGCCGCTCGTCGGTTGGTTTGTACGGCGCGTCGACGTCCAAGGTCGCGGTGAAATGAATTTCAGCGAATCCACAAACACAATGATCGACGTCCCTTCGACCAGCGCCGCCCTTTCGCATACGTGTGTACGTGTTCACTCATTTAACACCCCCTCTACAACCACGTTAACCAATTTAGCCATCGACCCAAATAAGTCGCAATTTAACACCCCATTTCACAACCACGTTAACCAATTTAGCCATCGACCCAAGTAAGTCGCACTTTAACACCCCGTTAACCAATTATATGCTCCGCATCCTCCTCAGTGTTCCCCCGAGGGAAGCTGCGGGCAATTTTGTTTAAGTGCGAATGCACTTTATAAGCGACCCTGAATCCGCCGTCCGTGGTGCGCCTCCTCCTCTCTCCTAGCAACGGCGCAAGGAGCGGAGAGGAGCGTCTGTAGCAACGGCGCAGCGGCGTCACACACCACGTGATTGCGCGCGCTCCGCCCTCCACTCCTTGTGCAGCTACGACTTGCTCGAGATCGACAAGTCGTCATAGGTATGGATCCATCGCAGGCATCAACCTCAAAAGCGATACCTCCAACAACGAGTACAACGCAATCGAATGCGAGCATTGCACGCGCCGTTGAAGATGTCGCGCCGGTTGAAGACAAGGCAGCGCGGCGAAGGGCCCGCGATGCCGAGCGCAAGCGGGTGAAGCGGGCCGCACACATAAACATCATTGCAGTGCGAATTTACTCTCACATATACGCGTAAACTCACCAAGCTTTCCCGAGAAGGTCTAATGGTTCCTGGGAATCGCAATGTGATCACACGGGGGAGTTTACGTTAACTCCCTGGCGAATGCCAACGGATTTTAACTTTACTCCCCCTCATAGCGTCACCCCGTGCATTCGCGCTTAACTATATGTTCACCCTCGGGGAAATGCTTGGGAGTTTTTTATATACATACAGGGTGTCCCACATAACTTGAGAAAGAATTTGTAAATGAAAGACACTTCAGTGGCGAATTGAGCCAAACGTGTACTACTCGCTCTAGCCTGTAGGTACTCAGGCAATTTTTTTATTTCTCCCCATACTAATTAATTAATAATTTCAATCACCTATTTTTAAATTATGGGCTGGAAACCCAAAATATAAACCCTGAGATATGCTACCTGAAGTAGCATATCTCAATGTTCTGTCTCAGTGTTCATATCTCAGTGTTCAACCTAAAGGTAGCATTTGGTAACCCTAATTGCACGGAGTCTATACCTCAGATTATTGGCGGTTCTGGCCTATGCATATCTGAGGCGGTCTTGCGTTTATTTTCTCAGCTTTATTTCGCGCATTTAGTTAGCAAAGGTGCATCGTGCTATACATTAGTATTGTACACTTTCGGGACTGGAGACCTATGCGTGTCACTCGTGCCAGGCCTTGCACGTTATTTATAGTACGCGCTATATTACTCGCGTTGTAAACGACAGCTGGCGTGGCACGAACTGTCTGTATATAAAGTGATAGAACTCTATGCAGCCGACTTGGAAGGGACTGTGGGTTCTCGGGCGTGTGCGCTAAATGGCGTCAACGTGAAGGCACACCGCAGACGCTTTAATTTCCCGTCTTCATTTGCGTAGGTAGGCTCATGCATGCGTACACGGGAGGATATATAGGCGCGGCAAAGCAATCAGCGTCCGTCGTAGCCGACAATGAGCGTGCGATAGCTGCGATTTAGTGACGCGGATTCATTGAAAGAAAGATAGGAGCTGCAAATGCGTGTGCGGCGACGAGCGTGGCACACCTGTACCGGTATGATGTCAAGGTTCGCGACGCTTTATATGGGAACAACCTCTGCGTATACAGAGTCGCAATTAAGGGGCACAATGCGACTTATATATTTGGAGGCGAGTTGTATGCTGTGTAAAATAATGAGCGTCATGTGATTATGCGCATACACGTGTGTACTTGTTTTTCATGCCTGAACTCATTATCAAAGCTTAGTGTTTAACGAATTGCATCGTATTACACATTTTGTGTCCTACTGAATATTTTGTGACATACCCCTCTTTCTTTTCTTTTTTTTTTGCTAAGTAACAAGAAGTAGCCGATGTTCCCCTAAAGGTCCGGCAACTTCTAGTCTCTATCACTTAATATAAAATTAATGAATAACGAGGATCGAGAGCTTTCCATGAACTTATAATCTCTCGTTCTCCATATTCCATAACTCAACCTTGATTCTAACTCCTATTTGTGTTAGAAGAGGGTGTATGTTGCTATGGACACACTGGCTATCAAATAATCTTATACTTGGAACATGCTAATTATTGCATCACCGAATCTTCTGTCTTCTACCACGCGTCTATTACCAGCCTGTAAAACACTAACGGCGTTATCCATCCTACTTGTTTTGCAGCAGGGAATATGTCGGCTGTCCTCTCGTGTTCTTCGCCATATATGGCTGTTCTCGCGTCTATCCAAGTTACGCTTAATATACGCAATGTGTCTCCTCATTCCTTACGAGCTCTATAACTTCTCCCTCTCTCTTTTTTTTCCCTTCGTTATGCCCTCCAAATTTAGTACCAGTAGAGCTCGTTGATTGTACACTTGTCTTTTCAAGCATACTTTCAAGCTGGCTGCCACTCGATCATGCTTTGGTAACACCAGCCGTATGTGACGATGAAAAACGTTCTTTTTATTCGCTAAAAGGTATCTGGGCAAGTGGGTGTGGTCCTCAGTGCAGGGCTCCACTGGCCTTTGCGGCTCGCTGGACTTGGTCGAGCGAAGTCAGCTGGCTTTCCCGATCTTTGCTAGCAAGCCCGGTCTCCCACAGCCTCGGTCGAGCTGCTGTCCCCAAAGGGGAAAAATTGACGTTTTGGGGCCGCGATTCGCATTCCCACGTAATGTGGGCGAGAGTTGGCCGTTCGCCATACCACGGAGGGCTGCGCTTCTATATTGTGGGATTTATGTGACACGTGGTTTCTTTGTAAGTGAAAGTACGTGTTGGTCTGTACTCGATGCCAATCTCGCGCCTGTTCTCTGGTAAGATCCGGATGTGGATTATCTTTGGTTTTCGAGGATGTCGCGTGGAACGTTGCCGAAGGTTCTTCAATGTTCCGACTGGTTCTTGTTAGCGGGTTGAGAGGTTGAAGTACAATTTGTGGCGCAAATGGTCCGACAGGGACCAGGAAAGACAGGCTCGGAAAATTGCGCACTCTTGCAACTCAGTTACGAGTGTGGGCTTGTCTGAGCCTGTGTTTTTTCGGCCTTGTCTGAGTATTTGAGCCGTCGGTAGGACTGACGTACCTGTACGAACTAGCCGGACAGCAAATTCAGCTGTGCCCTGCGAGGGATTAACTTCGAATAGACCCCCCCCCCCCCCCCCCAGTAATTTGATAGGGAGCTCATTCTTTTACTCAGTCCTACCTGTATCGGTATTGCTCAAGGTAGGGTTGCGGCGTTAAATTTCACGAGGTGTTCTAAGGCGGAAGCGTTATTCATCAAACGCGAACTATGTATACCGTCGGCGGATACGATTGTTGTAAAAAATCATTCCGTGATGACGTCACAGATTGCCAAAGTTTGTGACGTGACTGGTGTCATAGTGACATCACAGTGACGTCACTTTGACGTCATGTTGCATGATGGCGTTATAACAAGGCACCATAACTTCGTCAAAGGTAGTCCGATCACGGAGGCAATGCAAAACCACGTAAGGTGCCTTCGATCTTGGAGGCAGTGCAGGGCCCCGTTAATTTTGTGCAGAAATCACTCGAAGGGTGGCGCAGGATCAATGCATCGACATCAACTGAGAGGAAAAAGACGATGATTTCGTCTTCGAGTCACTTTAATGAATGCATTGGATGCATAAGGCACCCTGTGATTTTTTTTCTTCTTCCTGTTCCTAAATTAAAGCCATGGGACATAAGGCATGCTGTTCTGAGAAGCACATCATTGCTTCAATTTCATTTTCCTTTCGAACTTGGCCAATACGAGAGAGAGGTGGAGCTGGAGCTTGTCTCCCGCACCCTCCACTTCTTCATGGAGGTCACCGCGCACGTTTCTGTTTAGCATTACGGCCGGCGTTTGCTGCAGCAACCGTTTTGACAACAGTGTGAGTAACGGCAACTTCACGCAATAAGATCACCTGTATGGCTGCGTACACTGTCCTTTTTTATGAAAGGGAACTCGCGAGCGCGTGGCCTAGCTGCGCGCTGCCTACAGCGCCATCAAAAACCGACAGCTAAGGAGAGCGCGTTCCCTTCCGGCGGCATCGTCTGTTGGAAGACCGGAGCGCGAGCGGCATCTCTAGTCCAACCAGTCCAACACGCATGACTCGTTATTTTGTTTGCTAATAGATGATCGACTCCAAAAGCGGACACTCGTGGCGGGCGATTCAGGCTCCCTCTTCCTTTAGCTGTTGGTACATAGTATACTGCAGGCAGCCGCCACAGGGCGTGTTCCCTTTCATAAAAAAAAAAAAGGATTCATCGCAGCTTTTTTTCCCGCTAGTGCTAAATTATTTACAGTTGCGCGAAAGTATGCAGAAGTGAATCGTTCTGTCTTGCGGCTGAACGTTCGGAAAGTCGTGCCACTACACCACTGCTCCATCGTCCGTACGTGGCCATCATCTCATCTCGCGCTTTGTGTCGTTTGCCTTTTATCGCATTTGGTGTGCAGCTACGCAATTTTCGCTTGCCGAATGGTGTTGACACACATTCGCAAAGCGTGCCGGCCCGGGCAGTAACGGCATGCCATCCAGCCGGCACTTACGCAGGATATGCGGCGATTTCGCACTCGCATACCGCGTGTGGTTCGTGGGTGTCGCGACCTTGAGCGCGAAACAGTGTGCCATTCTTCGAACCTAATGGCGCTGCCGGGAGGATTCCATGCTGTTTTGGGGTGGTCAGGCACACATGGCAATGCAGTCGAACCTACTTAAAACGATACCGGTTTTAACAATATATCGTTTATAACAGTCGGAAGCTGCAGCACTGTCAACTTTTGTCTTTCCGTATGGTGATAATCCGCTTAGAGCAATTAATACCCGCTTGCCGCGTGATATCAATTATAACAATGAATTCTGGCTGTTGCGTATCCGTGCCGAAAGGTAATAGAATGCGAAATCTTTACAAATAAATGAGAAATTCAAAGTGGTAAACCCCCGTGCACAACCTTTACGTATCCCAGTGCCTTCAAAATTTGCGGTATGTTTCACGGCGTAGCGTCGTGGCACTGCGGTACAGCCAACTTATGAAATCTGCCATAGGACGCGGGAGTTGTTGTAGCTTCTGTTAAAACGTGCAATTTGAGTAAAAACTTGAGGTTTCCAAGAGTTTCAGCGTCCGAAACATCACACGTTGCCATATATTGGCTCCATGTAGCTTGCGACGGCTCCCTGAAAGTATTTGAATGGCACCCACATGCCCGAAAAATCGGCAGCTTAACTTTTTGTCATCATTGTGACTGATGTCAGTATCCCATCCGATAGGGTAGTTTTTTCAGAACAGCCTGCCATCCCCCTATTTAGAATTTGGTCGTATAAATTGTATATGGCAATCTGCCTTCATAACTATGAAATAATGGTGGCACTCGAGTAATAACTGTGAAATAAATAACTCATGGGCATCGCCGGGTGAGGGGGGGAGGTCGGGGAGTTCAATCTCCCCGGGAATTTTTTACTTTGCTTGTGTATGTGTATCTGCACACATACAAAAGAATGCATTAACACACATAAGGTATAGTTGAGCCCCACCCCCTCCCAGAAAAAAAAAATTCTGGCTTTGCTACTGCATGGTTCAACTATCCATGCAAGTACGACATGTCAGCCAATAAACAAAACAAACTGCATGAAAACAATCGCAGGCTTGCTCTCTTGATGATAAAATGACCGACAGGTGCCCGCGTCCTGAGACCTATAATCTTTCAACCACGTCAGTATTTTACTGTTACGCTTTAATTTGTCTTTTGACATATACCCAATCATAAATCCTCTTATAAAATTGTGTCAAAGTAGCACCCAATATACGGAGATCTTGTGAATGTCTTGTATCTGGGATAAAAATTTTCCCATCTCTTCAGCTTGAAGAGAGGGATTTATGACTCCACTATTCCTATCTGCATCACTGTGTGCTTCTGATTGCTTCTGCAGGTACAATGCGGGTCGTGTGTACACGTACATCGGCGAGGTGTGCGTCTCGGTCAACCCGTATCGGACGCTCAACATCTACGGCCCCGACCAGGTGGCCGACTACAAGGGACGCGAGATCTTCGAGCGACCCCCGCATGTGTTCGCGATCGCTGATGCCGCCTACAAAGAGATGAAGCGCAAGTCTCGCGACACTTGCATCGTCATCTCTGGTACGTACACAGGCGCATAGGTGGAAGTATTGTTCCAAGGGAAGCATCACCTTGATCTGAAGAGGGCACGCAGGCAGGCAGATGTGGTTGAATGTCGTTTTCTGCTCCGTGACATGGCAAAAAAGAAAAAAAAAAAACACATGGGAGGGGGACACCAACTCTGTGTGCTGCCCCCTGGCTTTACGAACACTCCTACCAGCTGTGAACGCTTGCAGTGTACTGCTCAACTGGAAATCGAAGAAAGCCCATACACTATTCAAAGCTAAAGATATAAGAACCCCTAGCTTTTTTATGTCTTTTAATGGGACCAAGAGAAAAGAAACAAAAATAATCACAGCATATCCATGGAGTAAACGATGAGTGGAAGGAAGTGTCCATCCGTACGTCTGTCTGTTTGTCCGTCTGTCCACTCCTATCACGCACGCATCGAGTGGACAGACAAATGGATGGATGCTTCGCCCCATTTATCATCACTCGCTCCGTGAATATGCTGTGAATTTTTTGTTCAACAGGATCATCTATCCTCCTTAATCATCAACTATATGAAAACCACTAACGCCCTCTTAACATATTATTTCCAAGGGCATATATACATAATGCCATCTAGTGAGCAATTCATTCACTAGAGGTGGCTACTTAAATATTACATACAAACGGAGGAGAACATACCAACGGAGGAGGGAACGACCTGCACCCTAAGGAGCTTTGCCCCCTAAAACGTAGTAGCCGGGAAACGTATAATGCGGGCAAACAGTTAAAAATGAGAGGAGGGGTAACAACTTTACCACGGAAGAAAAAAAACTTGACCTGGGTCAACATTACAAACAAACTTTTATGTTGAAGTAGAAAAACTTCCTCTACTAAAATGACACTGTCGTGACTATAATGAACAAAAAATACCTAACGTTTTACTGATTCTCCTTGGGGCAGTGGTAGTGCATGCCAACTTGCAGCATGTGCCTTTTTTTTGTGTGTGAAGGTGCACGCGATTCGATATCATCAAACTTGAACTTGGATATGGGTTAAGTGATTGCGCACGGCACACAAGAAACGTGGCCTCTCTGTTACACATATTGACCGGAAATATGCACACGTGACAACGAATTAAGTGACAGTGCTGCACTCTATTGTCTGCTAACATTACTTCACAGTGAGTCATAATCGTGCGCATGGAGCACGTGGCTGGCAACGAAAATAAAATTGGGAAAGGGAGATAGCATTTCATCATTCCCACTCAAGGTCATAACGCTTGCTGACGTAACTTACCCTGTGCGATCAATCCCTGTGTAGTTTTCAGCGGGAATGCAACAAACCGCTCCTCTCATTCTTGACGTATTCAAAGAAATTTTGTGGCAACCTTTGTGAAGCAATCTTCTCTGATGCTGAGGTCATTGGATGACTACTTGGGAAAGTGCTTCATGACAACTTCTAAATTTGATTAAGAATGCCTGAAATTGTGTGGTTTTTGTGATTTCTGAAGAAATGAGTATACAATGTTGATTGATTAATTGGTATGTGGGGTTGAACATATCAAAATCACCATATGATTATGAGAGTTACTGTTGTGGAGGGCTTCGGAAATTTCAACCTCCTGGGGTTCTTTAACGTGCACCTAAATCTAAGCTTACAGGCCTACATTTTCGTCTTGATAAAGAATGCAGCCGTCGCAGCCAGGATTCGATCCAGCGACCTGGGGGTCAGTAGCAGAGTACCTTAGGCACTAGACCACTGTGGCGAGGCAAGTACACAATGTTGTGACGTACAACTTTGTAATGTAAACAACTGACCCTGTGGAATCATTAAAAAAAGTGAATCAGCGAGCCTTTTACTGAATTAGTCAACAGTCTTTTGTCTGCTGCAGCAAGGTGTCTGTCTTGACTAAAGGCTTGTGTGTGAAAGCGATATGTACCAATTACTATCGTAAATTTTTAATTACACTGTACTGCAAAAAAAGCACCATGTTTATGTGCACACTTCTTGATGATAAAAAAATGTTTGAAAGTGAGCATACTACAGAAATCTTTTATTTGATAATTTGTGTGTGTCACTTTTTAGATATAAACACACTCATGTGCATGAGATGCATATGCGTGCTCATGGAGGCGACCACCGCCTCCCACCCAGTCGCCTAAGAGCCTGGGGCGGGGGGTTGCAAAATCTACTTTTACTTATTTGGGGGAGGCACTGGCATGAACTTTCACCCCCCCCCCCCCTGACCGATGGGAAACCCTGGCACGCCTTGGTGTGATTGTGTGTGCGTATGTGTGTGTGTGCACATGTGTGTATACACATGTGCCCTGCTTAAAGGCCTATAAACCAGTCAAGGTCCCTTAAACCGCACATATCAATCAATTCACCCAGAGGTCAAAATTTAGTTGTGGTGATGCAGTTGGGCACGAGTCTTCAACAAATGCCTAACCATGAGAATTTTTTAAAACTAAGCTGTAATAGCAGAGTCATATACACTTTTGGTGATCCAAATGGCACCCTCATTCAGTGCTTCACTGTTTCCTCCCATTCATTGGCTCATCTATCCTTTTGACCTACTGCTCGTCCTTACCGCGCAAGGCAGAAGAGCAACGAGCATGTGTACCTGTGAGCAAGCAAGTTCGTTTTGTGAGCGACATGACTAGACGTGGATGGTAGTGTCACGACCAGCGCCAACAATGCGGAAGAGCCCACGGAGACGACGAAGATTGTTAATTGTAGTTTGTAGCTTGCCTGTGGGTCATAGCACTGCGGCATTTGGGATTGTTGATTATGACAGCATCCTGACCTCGATGCGTGCGCTTACTCGATCAAAATGTTAAAAAAATGAACAAAGGCCCTTTAACGCTCTGTATATTATAAAAAAATATATGTGTGCAAAGAAGGAAAGTCCTTTAGTGTATTTTACATTCCTAATTAGCAGAGGACACTTCTTGAGCATGGTCAGAAAATACTGCTGATCGGTAGTAGAGGCTACTGATAACAGGCGAGCCAATTATTATAGTGCAGCACGCGGCCTGGAATCCACAATAAATTATCGAAGTCAGCTAAAAACTGCTTTCTCTTCTCTCGACACATGACAGAAGATGCTTAAAAATCACTTGTAGAAAGCCCATCTATTAACCATTAGCTAATTTTAACATGGCACGCTCGGTCGTTACAGATATTTCCGCGGGAGGCCGTGACTTGTGTGCACGTGATCACACTAAAAAAGCCGCGCATTAGAAGAAAAGAAAAAAGTGGTCGAGGTCATGAAACGTGGTTGTCGTATTTTCTTTGCCCCTGCCATTCCTCCCTGCTTAGCTTTCAGCGCTTTTGTCGAGACGAGAGAAGAGAGAATGCAATTGCAGCATGCCACAAATCTTTGTGACTCCACTCGCACTGGACGGATTCTTAAAATTTTTGTGGCATTGAATTTGTAAGGCAATAAGCTCTTCCAGTGAATATTTACATGGTTACTTAAAAAAGTGTTTTAGGGCCCCATTAAGGTCTAAACTCTGAAAGGGATACTGACGCCTTTTTTTTTGAAGGAGAGTTTACTCTGCCATACAAATCTCCTGTATACATAGACGGCTCTGAGCAAATGTGACACTCAGCAAATGCTGAAAGATATTTTATTTTCATATTAAAATTAAATTTCTCATGGTACACCTATCGACGACAACATTAACTTGACATCGGGCTACGGTACTAATCCTGGTGACTTCACGCAGCAGCCTGGAAAGTTGTGATGACTTCAAGTGCCAAAACAAAAAAAAAAATGGCAGCTTGCACATTGCCTTTTCGATTGTGACGCTCGTGCCTTGCAGTTACTGTCATGTAGGGTACCTGTGAAGAGAGCTAGCGGAGTCTGCAATAGTGTTCGTGCATGCGAATACATACAAGATATAGGCTTATCAAAGGGCAAAAAGAATCATTTGTTTTCGAATTTGTTGTTGTGGAGCCTACGTTTTTCCCTGTGAAGTCTTGCGCCAGTGAAACTGAGGACGATAGGTGCAAGTTCCACTGATTCTCATTCGATACGGCACTGAGAAAGCGTGGATCGATTTTGTGCACCACCGCCGAGGCAGAGACTGAACGCCAACGAAGCGGAGTTTACTCTGTTCACTGCACTTCAATCCGGACGCTTACATGCGCAGCATGCAGTTGCTGACTGACTTCGGATTGTCGACAAAGAACCTGCACCCTAAAGGGCCAGTAAACAGGCTCCGACTTTTTTTTTACACCCTCCGTACAAGCTCGGCAATTCGTAGATTAGACCGCAGCGATCACGTTTTCTGAATATTACAGCCCTGTGCCTCTATTTCGAAAAACAAATCCCGGACATCCTTCCTACGCCTGACCGACCCCCTTGCACATGCAGTGACGTCAACTCAGCGATCGGCGACGTGACGTAGCATGCAGCTCGCCGATTGGTCTAAATCAGGTGTGAAAAAACAGTAGTGAAGTCAACGACAGTTCCTGTTCCAACCTACAGCTACGAAACTGCCCCTTGTTTCTTGGCACTGCGGTGAAAAAACCAGCCTCGCAGTTGTCGCATTCACGTTTGCACTCCTCCCTCAACTACAGCACCTGTGCGCGCGTATGAACGTACATCGCCCTTGACATGAGCAAGACAGGCAAAAAGCATTGCTCTGTCGTCGGCTGCAAATCGAGCGACTGGGCAGCCAAAAAGCATCGGCAGCAGATGCCCCACGATGGGGCCCTGCGCGCTGCATGGCTGAAGCGAATCGGCCATCCAGCGACGTACGTCAGGGACCTGATCGTTTGTGGTCGACACTTTGCACCTGACGCTTACACGTTTGACCCGCGGCTGGTGCGGCAAACGGTAAACAAACAACCACGCTTCGCAGCAAGCGGAAGTGCGTTGTGACTGATCGAATTCGCCGATGACTTCAATCGCTGACATGGTGTCACGTTGCCGAAATGGGCAGAGTCACGACGATGGGCTACACCTTCCCCTTCATGGAAGGGGGAAGGGGAGGTTGAGGCTACGAGAAAATTTGAAACCAGCTTAGACCGATGTTCTGACCTCTATAACTTCTTCAATATAGCACATATTCGCAAAATTCTTGCGGCGGCATGTTTGCGAAGAAAAACAGCAAAAATTTTAGACCTCAGGGCTGTTTACTGGCTCTTTAAAAGTGATGCAATCCCAACGTCTTGCCCCCCCCCCCTGCCGTGACAGTTGCCTCATGTGGGGCGCAGCAGACGATCGAAGAAGTGACGCGCGGACAAGGATACATCACGAAAACTTGCATGTGCACATATTACCTCTGGTGGTGCTGCTCATATTACGTTGTGATGTCGGAGTACAGTATGAACTGAATCTAGCTTTTAAAAGCATGCCACAATTAATTTTACAGGGCGCACTCATATCTACTAGTACCTTTCCTAGATGCTCGAAAGCCTGAGGCCTATCATCTGACAAAAAAAAAAGTTGAAAATATTTCGTGTCAGTACTCCTTTGCAGATCCCCTTTTCATCCAATTACTGCAGATTTTTTTAATTGCATACATCATTTCTTCCTTATTTTCTACCATGTGCTTCCCTCTTTTTATTATTTTCCCTAAATTTTCGCATACCTTTAATTTGTTTGCTTGCTATAGTTGTTCAATCTTCTCCACTGCTTCTTTCTGTCATCTAATTCTGCTTACATTGATGTTCCTAATTTACAGTGTCATTCTCAAGTGACATTGTATGGAATAAGTCATTTCCAAGCCATGCTTACATTCAAGAGCAATGGGTGTATTTAGATGTTCTAACCCATCTCTCCCTTGTTTGTATGCACAGCGCTAACGTATGTCATCTGACAAACTCACAAACTTTTCTCTGATGGCCGTTACTGTGCCATATTACAATGCTTATTGGGATGTTAAAAAATTATATTAGTATATGATTGTTCATTGTGAGTGTCCATGAAGCCATCATCACTGATCACTATATCAAAGTGAGCCCCTTCCTCACAACCCCTTTGCAATGAAAAATCTTGCATCCACACCTGATCTATGGGTACGTTCCCGTGCTTTTCTAGGTGAGAGTGGCTCTGGGAAGACGGAAGCCTCCAAGATTATTATGAGATATATAGCAGCTATCACTAATGTCACAGGCCAGCAAGAAATCGAAAGGTGGGTGCATGTTTCGATTACGTATCAGGCTTCGCACTGTAAACATACTTTGAAACTTTTTTCAGTGTCTAATGAACAAAAACAGGAACTTAATGACCTGCTTCACGTTAATCATAGTCACATGAAGTCAACAGGGATTATGTAAGATGCTCTTAATGAATGGGTTGTCCTGACAACATTTTCCACTATGCTATATTTATGTGTCCATGCAGATGTGTACAATACGTAACTTTGGAAGCTCTGCATTCAGCACCATGCATGCACTTGCTTATGACATCTTAGTAAATGCTTTTTTAAGTTAACCCGTTTGTGCTATTTACTTATATATTTACTAGAAGCACATTTGTAAGACATGTATTGAAGTGTATCATTGCTTCCAATTAGGCTCGAATATACATATATCTCTTTTGTAAGAATGTAAAAAAGTGCCACTCATTGACAATGGATTTAACACAGGGCTGTATTGAGGAATTTTTTATGGGAGTGTTAATATGTACAATGGCAAACTTTGGTGACTGGTGGTCAGTGAGAACCTGTGTAAATAGTTTAGCATCACCCGAAAAGTTAAAGCATAAAAAAATTTTCGGAGGAACCCCTTGCACTCCCTCTAGTTATGGTCCTGACTTAACATGCACCTTTCCACGGCTTTTTGAACACCATTTTCTAGCAAATGTATGCCTGCTAAATGTGAGATAGTCTGTCTTATTTTCAGTTGCTAACATGTTGATATAGTATTGTGTATTCAATAAATGTCAAAGGGGGTGGCAGGAGGGTGATTGCAATTATTGAGGTTATACCAAAGGATTGGAAGTGATAATTAGTGCATAAAACGAATACAGCATGCATCATGCGAATCGATGATGATTGAAGGGGGATAAAAGGGGAATTATAGCAAAATAGTGTAATGTTATGCATGTTTGCAAACTGCAAATTAACAGTAAACCAAATGTCAAAGACTATTGAAGTGGGTCAAATGTGAATCAAGGTTGCAATGGCATGTGTGTGAATTACAGTTAATTCAAGGTGTATCAGACGAGAAATAACAATGAGTAAAATGTTTCAATGAAAATGAATAAAGGGTAACTTGATGATTGAGAGCTTGAGCATGCACCTATGCTTAGTGCTAGCTAAAGAGCCTCGAAAAATTTTTCAACAGGGTCAAGAACATCTTGTTACAGTCCAATTGCATCCTTGAGGCATTTGGTAATGCCAAAACCAATCGCAATGACAACTCGAGTCGCTTCGGAAAGTACATGGACATCAACTTTGACTTCAAGGGAGACCCTCTGGGAGGACACATCAACAACTACCTCTTGGAAAAGGTATGCTGTTCTTTTTTCTAGTACTATCAATTGTCACATACATGCTTTTAAAATGACTCGGGCACCATGTGCACTATTAGACGCATAGAAACCTAAGGTGGTGCTGATTCTTGTGCATTAGCCAGGAGGTGAAGCAGGTACAGACGGAATCACACTTGTCTAGAGTGAACATAGTCATACTGCATGCTAGGTTCTTGTGCTATGATTCAAACATGAACGGAAGCTTCTAGCTAACCTGAAGTAGCAGCCGCAAACAACAACAGTGTACACAGCCACACGCTCTGCTGCTCTAGACAAGTGTGATTCCCTCTGTACATGATGCTTCACATGTTGCAACTAGCAGTTACCTTCATATCATTGATGCTTTGTTTTCCAGCTGCACAAAATTACAGATTAACGTCAATGAATACTATTTTTTTGCTATTGATTATACGACTTCTCTCTAACTAAATGGAGGTGTTTTTGAGTATTTTTCAAAAATTAAAACTGATGCAATGACAAGCTAGGCACATCTTATGTTACTTTTGAACTTGTGCTGAGTGCTAGTAAAATTAACGTTTTTCTTTTCTTTTTCTCCTTTTTGATGTTTGATTAGTCCCGAGTGATTTACCAACAACCTGGTGAACGAAACTTCCATGCCTTCTATGAGCTACTGTACGGCGCACCTGATTCACAGTTGTCTTCCTACGGCCTCAAGCACGAGCCACAGCTGTACTTTTACACTCGACAGGGAGGCTCACCCAAGGTACGTGTTTACAGGTTGGTTAATGAACACTGTGCATTAGAGTTTTCCTCTTGCTAAAGTGGTGCTAACACACATAGTCTAGCTGTAAAAAGAGGCCTAGTTGAATCATGGCTGACATCTCTTCTGCTTTTTTTTTTTTTTTCTAATGCATGCTCAAGGCTGGTCGTGGCTGACCTAGTAAGAAAATGACATGCATGCATGTCATTTTCTTTATCCCTCTAGTGGCCGATGTTGATGACACGAGGCTACCTATGTAGTACTCTCAGGCCCACACATGGTGCTTATAGTATTGGCTTTCATGCCATAGTTACTAAAGAGAATCTGGCACCAGCATTTACATAAACTTATGGTTATACAGCACTTCCACCAACATGCAGATGATAGACTAGAGCTTTTCTCTTAACTTCATTTTTGTTCTCTCTTTGAACAACCTTAGGAAAACACATCACCCTACTACTAATAGCATTGCTATCAAGTTTGTCTTGCATGGAAATGACTAGGAAAGATTCTGGCACTTAAGTCTTCTGAGGTCTCAACGGTATCAGTCATTAGAAAAAGCTGTATTTCAAAAAGGAAACATGGGGAGAAAACAATAAAAGCCGACGTGAAATAGCTGAGTGTTCCTACAGTCATTGACATATATGCCATTTCAATGCAGTTTTTCATCTAGCACCATAACATGTGCCTTTTTCTAAATTGCATAGCAATGAGATACATTGAATACTTATTTACTTCCTAACCTTTTATCTTAAAACAATGTTGCTGTAACTTGCTTTAATATTATTTAATATAAAATTGCATTATATTACTTGAAATCTACTAACTGACCTATGTTATAATTATCGTCCTGCTGTTTTTATAAAAAGTACAGTGGAATTTAAGTACAAAAAATGTTGAATGCTCCAAAGTGTCTGAAACTGATTTTCATTTGTCACTGCTCAAGAAGCTGAGAAAATTAAACACATATTGCCCGATTACATATGATAATTTGTGACAGATTGACAAAATGTGGGAACGATCTGCTGACATTTTGTGACTAGCACATTGGCACATATTTTTTGACCTGTGTATTCTTATTGCTTAAAAGTGGGTACTTATCACAAAAAAATTCAGCACTTGTTGGCACCATACTGCTTCTATCTTGCAGCACAATACCATTTTTACATTCATTCTGAACAATGCTGCTCTTGCTCCACATAATTATAGGTGGAGACCATCAATGACAGGGCTGACTTCAAGCAAGTTTGTTCGGCACTGAAGTTACTTGGATTTGCGCAAGCTGAGTGTGATTCACTGTGGAAGGTTGTGGCAGCTATCGTGCACTTGGTAAGCTTGAATTAAAGTAAAAGCCTGGTATCTCGAGGAGAGTGGCCTGGGCTTGTTCGCACATAGCGTACGTGGACTAAGTGCTCACTTAGACGGGGATAGAGTGCTTCTTTTATCTTGCTATATGTCTGCACTTGTCCGTTGTTCAACTTGGAAATTGTTGCCATGTGGCTCTTTGGCACTCCTATAGTGCAACTTGCCCTTGTTGCCCAGTGTGTAAAAATAAATATATCGTTACGTGAAGGTACACGCGAAACTAGGCGCTTGAAGATATATTTACACAGCACCAACGTGCAAGCCAAGACGATGCAGCTGGTTTTTCACCTATCTCATGTTTCGTCGTGATCCAACTTTACCGCTTGACACCATCTTTTCGACAGCCGTCGACTCGACGACCGTATACGCCCGCGATGTTATCACCAAAGCTCAAAAAGCACGACAAGTTGCCCGTCAGCGCCTCTTAGCATCGCAAGATCAGCAGCGGCAGTGTTACAACTTCCATCATCGCCAAGTTTCCTTTAATCCGGGTTCTCTTGTGCTATTGTAGACTCCAACCAGGTGCGTTGGACTTTCTGAAAAACTGCTTTCCTGCTACTCGGGACCCTACCGCGTATTGCGCCAGGTGTCAGATGTGACCTACGAGATAGCCCCACTCAAGTTTTCCTCCTCCTCCCCTTCACTGTCTACGGACATTGTTCATGTATCTCGCCTTAAGCATTACCACTCACCAACATCATAGAAAGCATCGAGACGGTGCTTCAGCACCCGGGGGTTATGTTATGAGACAATGTCCCACAAAAGCGGTTAGATAGGCGCGGAGAAAGACGACGTGATTTTGGTGTAGAACACAGCATTCGTTCTTCATCTTGACTTGCGCGTTGGTGCTGTGTAAATATATCTTCAAGCGCCTAGTTTCGCGTGTACCTTTACGTAACAATATATATATATATTGGTGAAGCTCGCACTACGTCACGCAAGTATAAAACAGAGAAACTAGACGATTCTGGTTCCTTCTGGGTCATTTCTAGTCCTTAGCTATGTGATGCAGGCTGTTTCTATGCCGATTTTCAGTGCAGGGAGGTTTGAGTTAAATCACACACATTCACAGGCATGACACGGTTGTCCAAACTCTAGAAACAGAAGTTTGCACTGAAACCAAGTGTTTGCACCTTTCACTGATCGACGGCTGGCTGTCATTGGCGTAGGCCCTCCATCACTTCAGGGCAAACGTGTGGCCAGGGGGTGGTCCCCACTTCAAATAAAAAAGTGCCCCGCCCCCTCTGTTACGATCGGCCCTGGGGAGCCAAGCAGGAAGTGGACTGTTACGATCGGCCCTGGGGAGCCAAGCAGGAAGTGTTTGGGGGAGAACCGGTTCGTGACTCGCGGTGGCGGCCACCCCCACCTCCCCATTCGGGTTCCTCCTCGCCGGGAGAGCTACGCGGTCTGCTGTGCGTTCGTGACCATATTTGGTAACATTTTGGGGCGCCGGGACCATATATGGTGTTGGATTGTGCCACTCCTTGTGTTGTGAGAGGTGTTTTCCCCTCCCTCGTGGCCGAGGTGCCGGCGACACCGTATTGGCTGACGATGCGGACAAGACGCCCAGTGTCAACAACGTGGCGCTATAAAATGCCGAAGACGTTTTGTATCGCACGCACTCTTCTCTCTTTGGGTCACTTGACCACTTCTCCACATGTAAATAAATCTCTGTTGTTCGTTCGGGCGCTTCTTTCTCGCTGAGTTGTTGGGACTCCGGGTCCTGCCGGTCTCGTTTTCGGTAGCTGGCCCCGTCCTCCTCATCCCAGTCGACCATTTGGGGCTCGGTCTTGCGCAACGCGTCAGTAAGAGTGCTGGCAATGTCGGAATATCTAGGGATGTACTTACGATAGTAACCAGCTATTCCAAGAAAAGCCCGAATATCGGTTTTCGTTCGGGGCTGGGGAAAGTCTCGGATAGCTGCCACTTTCATTTCAGAGGGACGGCGATGCCCTCGACCGATAACATGCCCGAGATAGAGTACCTCTGCTTGTGCTAGCTGACACTTGGGCGCCTTTACCGTTAAACCTGCTTCGCGTAGGCGTGTCAGTACTGCTCTCAAATGCGTCAAGTGTTCTGGCCAGGACGAGGAAAACACGGCGACGTCGTCCAAGTAAGGCAATGCGAAGTCCTCTTGACCACGCAAAACCTTATCCATTAAGTTGGAAAAACAGTAAGGCGCGTTCTTTAGGCCGAAACTCAACACTTTAGGGCGGAATGTCCCCAATGGTGAAATAAATGCAGCATACCGGCTCGCCCTCTCGGTGAGCGGCACCTGCCAGTAACCTCTCACTAGGTCTAGCGTTGAGATAAATTGCGCGCTGCTTACCCTCTCGACGCGTTCCTCAATGTGGGGAATTGGGTATGTCTGATCCTTGGTGATGAGGTTTAACTTACGATAGTCTACGCAAGGACGCGGATCTTTGCCGGGTACCTCCACGAGAATTAACGGGGAAGTGTAATCACTTTCACACGGCTCAATCACACCCAATTCCAGCATCCTGTTAACCTCTGCTTTTATTAGCTCAAGCCGGCGAGGTGACACCCGATACGTCTTAGATCTTACCGGTTCCGACGAGGTAAGCTCTATGTCATGAGTGAGGACGGATGTCCGGCCTGGCTCGCTTACAAATCTGTCCTGAAACTCGGTCAAAAGACCACGCAATTCCTGCTTCTGCTTCGTTGTTAGTTGTGACTTTGATACTAAATCCTCAACTCTTTTCTCGATCGGGACTTCGTCCGATTCGGGAGCTAATTCAGGGATTTCTGCCGGAACCTCTTCCGGAACATTTAAAGTCATGTTGACGATGGCTTCCCTCTCTTTGTAGGGTTTGAGTAAGTTGCTATGATACACCTGGTGTGCCTTACGACTTCCTGGTAATTTTACCACATAGTTGGTGTCAGACAATTTTCGAGTAATTTCGGCCGGGCCGACCCATTGCACTTCAAGCTTATTCTTTTGGGAGGGCCTCAACAACATGACCCTGTCTCCTACAGCAAAGTGTCGTGCTTTAGCGGTCCGATCGTAGTAAAGCTTAGCCTTCTGCTGTGCTTTGGTCATCGCACTCTCGGTCAGTTCTTGGGCTGTTGTTAGACGATCCAATAAGGTGAGGACATATTCCACTACTACAGGATCATCACCCTGACCTTCCCACGACTCTCTCAGCATACGAAGAGGAGACCGCAGTCTGCGGCCGTAAACAAGTTCCGCTGGCGTAAACCCTGTTGTCTCATGTGGTGCAGTTCTTAGTGCAAACATCGTTGCAGGTAAGCACATTTCCCAGTCAGTTTTCCGTTCAAAACATAAGGCTCTTAACACTCGCTTCATCACGGAGTGAAGCTTTTCTATCGAGTTCGACTGCGGATGGTAGACTGAACTATGCAATAATTTCACGCCACACCGCTCTAGAAAGGTTGTCGTTAAGGCACTCGTGAAAATGGTGCCCTGGTCTGATTGTATCTCGGCAGGAAAGCCTACCCGGGCAAACACGGACAGAAGTGCGTTCACTACTTCGACGGAACTTAGCTCTTTTAGCGGGACCGCCTCTGGAAATTTAGTAGCTGGGCAGATTAAGGTCAGGATGTGACGGTAGCCTGAAGTTGTCTTGGGCAAAGGACCTACTGCGTCAATTACCAACCGACGAAAGGGTTCCGTGATTACGGGTACCAGCTTCATTGGAAATTTCGCCTTATCTCCCGGCTTACCCACTCGCTGACACACATCGCAAGATTTTACAAACCTCTCTACATCTTTAAAGCGTCCAGGCCAGTAGTATTCCTGTAAGAGACGATTTTTCGTCTTCTTTACGCCTAAGTGGCCTGACCATGATTCTTCATGCACCAAACTAAGCAAATCCTGACGATACGCCTGAGGTATGACTACCTGGTCAAATTCTACTCCTCGCCTATCTAGATATTTTCGATAGAGTATGCCTCTCCTCTCTTGGAATCTCACATTTCGTTTGGCGATTCCCTCTTTCGAACTGTCCTGGAATTGCTTAAGCGTTGGGTCACCCTTTTGTTCGGTTATTAATGAAGCGGGGCTCACCTGCAGCAGCCGACTGAAATTATCCGAAGTTGGCATGACACACAACTCTTTTGTAGTTCCTAGTACCTGGAATGTGTCACCCTCTGTGCTATCCTCTGTACTACCAGGAATCGGCTTGGGAGCAATGGCATTCTCTATTTGCTCGGTCAACGAGGCGTAATTGACCCCTTCCAATTCGGGAGGAGGTTCAACGTCGCCTTTAGGAATGGTTGCCTCCGCGACTACGGCTTCTGCAGCCTGTTCTCGCACAAGTCGATTTGTTTCCGTGGTGTCCAACTCGCAACCAGGCCCGTTGTCGATTTGAGGCTTGTTTGCCTCAGTGAATGTTGCTCTCGCAGCCAGCGCACGTGCCTTTGATCTAGTCAGTGCCTGCACTATGCCTTCTCCCAACGTTAGACCTTTCTCCTTCAGCATTTGATCTGACTTATTTGAAAATAAGTAAGGATACTGAGGGGGTAGATATGGCGATACCGCGGCTTCTGTTTCCAATGTTCCAAATGCGCCTTTAAGGACAACTTTAGCTACGGGAAGGCACTGACTGTTTGCTTCTACGGCTTGTCTAATCCAGGCACAGTCTCCTGAATACTGTCCGGACTGAACAAAAGACGGATGAACTACGTCCATAGTGGCTGCGGAGTCTCTAAGAACCCGACACTGCTTGCCGTTCACGATAAGGTCGTATATATAGGGCTCTAACAACTTCATGTTCTCGTCGGCTTCATTTATAGATAAAAAGGCCACCTTTTCTTTCGGGCAGTCTTTCGCGAAGTGCCCTGTTTCGTGGCAATTGAAACAAGCAGCCGGTTTTCTCGCCTCAAATTTCCTTTTGCTTGCCTCTGCCGACGCCCCATGGTTAGATGAATTGTTTTCCTCACCCTTTTGTGCGAGACTTGTCGGTTGTTTTCTAAACGGCGCCTTATTCGGCCGTAGGAATTTTTCCCTTTTAAGCTCGCTGTTTGCCCCGAGGGCGCGGCGCGTAACGAATTCTTCAGCGAGCTCTGCGGCTTTTGTTACGGTGTTCACGTCTGGTCTATCCTGAACCCAGAACCTCACCTTTTCTGGTAACCTTTGATAGAATTGTTCCAGACCGATACACTCGAGCACCTTGTCATGATTCCCATACGCCTTTGCCTCTTTCAGCCACTCCCCCATGTTGGCCATTAACTTGTAAGCAAACTCCGGGTACGAATCATTGTTCTCTTTTACGGCGTTGCGAAATTTTTGTCTGAAACCTTCCGCTGACAACCTATATTTCTTGAGAAGGCTCGACTTTACCTCACTGTACTCGTCAGCCTCCTCTTTCGTGAGGCGCGCGATTACTTCTGAGGCCTCCCCCGGAAGTAGGGACAACAAGCGTTGAGACCATGTATCCTGGCTGAAACCTTGCCTTTCACAAGTTCTCTCAAAGTTGACGAGGAACAGCCCAATGTCCTCCCCTAGCTTGTACGATCTCATTAGGTCCGTCATTTTGAACCTGGCCCGCTCTGCTGTACCGGATGCCTCGCTGCCTCCTGCTCTACTATTATGGCTAATCTCTAGCTCGAGGCGCTTCATTTCAAGCTCGTGCTTTCGCATCTTATCTGCCTCGGCTTCTGCCGCTTTCCTTTCGGCCTCCGCCGCCTTTGCTTCGGCCTCGGCCGCGGCCGCCTTTGCTTCGGCCTCGGCCGCGGCCGCCTTTGCTTCGGCCTCGGCCGCGGCCGCCTTTCTATCGGCCTCTGCCGCTTGCCTCTCCTGAATCTCCTCGACACATTCTGACAGCTCGTCATCCTCCGCCCCCAATGCGAGAATCGCCTCTATCAGCTCTGGCTTTCTTTGAGAGTCCGACACCTCCAGATTCAACTCCCTTGCAAGAAGCAACAACATGGACTTTCGCAGGGATTTCAGATTCATGGCTGCCTCCAGTACCGCTGTCTCTGTTTCACAAAGATTCCTGTCCTGCAACTAATTAACCTTGACGGCAACGACAGCTCTAGATACCTGCCTTGCCTCAAGTTTTCCGTTAACTTAGTCTACAAATAAAGCTTCAAAAGCTCTTACACGGAATCCTGCCCTGTCACTGTTAACCTTGACGCCACTGACAGAAAGAGCTTAACCAAGCTATCACACAATTTCTGCCTGACACAAGTTACCTGTTAACCCAATGACCAAGACAGCCCCTCTCTACCAGCTTTTACTTAACACATAGAGTAAATGCCTGGTAAAATTTAACAGAGAAAGCCGGCACTCACCCAGTTCGCAGTCATGTCTCCGGTGTCGTGCCTCTCAGAAGTGCCGTTCGATTCCCTTTGGAAGTCGATGAGCTCGTGTAATCCTTCTCCTGTCGTCCTGTTGTTGAACTTCGGGCTCACTCCGTCCAGTGGTCGCTTTCGGGGTTATCAGCATCCCGCCGCTGCCATCCAGTTGTTGGGACTCCGGGTCCTGCCGGTCTCGTTTTCGGTAGCTGGCCCCGTCGCAGGATCCATCGTCCAACAATTCAGCGAGAAGAAGCGCCCGAACGAACAACAGAGATTTATTTACATGTGGAGAAGTGGTCAACTGACCCAAAGAGAGAAGAGTGCGTGCGATACAAAACGTCTTCAGCATTTTATAGCGCCACGTTGTTGACACTGGGCGTCTTGTCCGCATCGTCAGCCAATACGGTGTCGCCGGCACCTCGGCCACGAGGGAGGGGAAAACACCTCTCACAACACAAGGAGTGGCACAACCCAACACCATATATGGTCCCGGCGCCCCAAAATGTTACCAAATATGGTCACGAACGCACAGCAGACCGCGTAGCTCTCCCGGCGAGGAGGAACCCGAATGGGGAGGTGGGGGTGGCCGCCACCGCGAGTCACGAACCGGTTCTCCCCCAAACACTTCCTGCTTGGCTCCCCAGGGCCGATCGTAACAGTCCACTTCCTGCTTGGCTCCCCAGGGCCGATCGTAACAGAGGGGGCGGGGCACTTTTTTATTTGAAGTGGGGACCACCCCCTGGCCACACGTTTGCCCTGAAGTGATGGAGGGCCTACGCCAATGACAGCCAGCCGTCGATCAGTGAAAGGTGCAAACACTTGGTTTCAGTGCAAACTTCTGTTTCTAGAGTTTGGACAACCGTGTCATGCCTGTGAATGTGTGTGATTTAACTCAAACCTAGTTTCGCGTGTACCTTTACGTAACAATATATATATATATATTGGTGAAGCTCGCACTACGTCACGCAAGTATAAAACAGAGAAACTAGACGATTCTGGTTCCTTCTGGGTCATTTCTAGTCCTTAGCTATGTGATGCAGGCTGTTTCTATGCCGATTTTCAGTGCAGGGAGGTTTGAGTTAAATCACACACATTCACAGGCATGACACGGTTGTCCAAACTCTAGAAACAGAAGTTTGCACTGAAACCAAGTGTTTGCACCTTTCACTGATCGACGGCTGGCTGTCATTGGCGTAGGCCCTCCATCACTTCAGGGCAAACGTGTGGCCAGGGGGTGGTCCCCACTTCAAATAAAAAAGTGCCCCGCCCCCTCTGTTACGATCGGCCCTGGGGAGCCAAGCAGGAAGTGGACTGTTACGATCGGCCCTGGGGAGCCAAGCAGGAAGTGTTTGGGGGAGAACCGGTTCGTGACTCGCGGTGGCGGCCACCCCCACCTCCCCATTCGGGTTCCTCCTCGCCGGGAGAGCTACGCGGTCTGCTGTGCGTTCGTGACCATATTTGGTAACATTTTGGGGCGCCGGGACCATATATGGTGTTGGATTGTGCCACTCCTTGTGTTGTGAGAGGTGTTTTCCCCTCCCTCGTGGCCGAGGTGCCGGCGACACCGTATTGGCTGACGATGCGGACAAGACGCCCAGTGTCAACAACGTGGCGCTATAAAATGCCGAAGACGTTTTGTATCGCACGCACTCTTCTCTCTTTGGGTCACTTGACCACTTCTCCACATGTAAATAAATCTCTGTTGTTCGTTCGGGCGCTTCTTTCTCGCTGAATTGTTGGACGATGGATCCTGCGACGGGGCCAGCTACCGAAAACGAGACAGGCAGGACCCGGAGTCCCAACACCTCCCATGAAAACAATGTCTGCCTATGTCCCTGCTTCAAGGTCTTCTCAGAGCCACCATAGCCTTTCCCGCTCCCTAGTATCCTCTCATATGCACTCGGAGTCTTCCACTAGCTGCCCTCCTCGTTCTTGTTCACCTATTGCCCGTGGCGCATACCCACTGTGGGGGATTGGCCAAGAATTGAGTGTTTTTATGAAATAATGTGTGGTTTTAGACTAATGGAGATTTTATAATAGAAAGGTTACCAATGACCTAGGAAATTGTGGGGCTTGATCTAATGCATATGAATATTTAAATAAAGAAAGGAATTTATTCTCAAAATAGAGCAATACTCCAAATTTTATATGTATATAATCTCGTAGGCATGTTAGAATAATAATACAGCTTAATTAATCAACCTATTAGTTTCATTAATATAGTCTCGGACCGCCGCATATACTGTCGCACTAGAGAACCCAGAAATGGTCGATTGGTCGCCAATTTGTTGGGCTCACCGTTGTCTTCTTCATTTTTAGTGAAATAGAGGTGAGTAGTGGGATATATCTAATGTTTGCTAAACAGCTGTGCCGTTAAAAGAGAACATCACTGTGCCCTTTCAGACCAACTAAGCCACGCTCGCCAGTTCTCGCATTTTTGTATATTCATATGGACGACATTTCCAAGAAGCATGCTGTACTTAAAGGACCCCTGACACTAAACTTGGAAGCTTGAGATGCTTGTGTTGTTTGAGAGTCTTCCATGCAGGGGGTACTTCTGACAAATTATTGATGACATGCGTTGCCCAGAAGATATTTTCATTCGGTTTTAAAGTAAAGGTGCGTGCTCATCCAATTATTCAGATGCAATCAACATTTTCTGTGGTTTGACCTGGTAAGGGGTCCCCTCGGAGCGTTGCAAAGGTCAAGCAGGTATTGTTGGCATCGGAGTATGCTTGAATATCCCAACTGGCACTTGGCGAGGACTATTGTTTGTCACCCCTCTCACTAGGTTGTAGCGTTGGTCTCAAGGTGGTTTTGGCAGCTTAAGCCGAGAATGCTTTTCTTTTTTTTTTTTTAAGGGAGAAATGTTTAAAGCATCCACATTATTTGATTCTTCACTACCCACGGGTCCCCTATTTGAAACAGCGCATTCAGAATCACCGAAGATTGAGTGCACATATATATATCCTCAGACACTGCCCCGTTGTGGGGCGCTAGTTTCTTATGGTACTTAGGTGGCGTTTTGAAGTGATGCAAAATCATTTGGAATTAATGATGCTAGCATAAATGATACAATGGGTTAGAGCATTTACTATTCAATTTTGGCATTACCATTCGCAAAGCTGCAACAAATCGCTGTAAAAAGGTCACAAGCATAACTTTCACTGTCAGGGGTCCTTTAAAACCAAACGTGTTGGTCCTGGATTCAACGCGCAGACCCGAACGAATTTTCCTCCAACTAGGAAGCCTCCTTTCTGAGAAACCTGCATTGGGTTACCAACTCCTTAAAGGGTACTTGCAACGCTTTTACACGTAGCCATCAAACGGCTTCATTAAAGGAGCCTATTGCCTCATGAATCGACTACTGCAGATACTTCAGAATCAGTCAAGTATAAGCAAAGTTATGGAGATTTACTGCAAGCTGTTATTGCATTTTCTTTTCTACTGTTCGGACAAGCCCACTGAAAGCATAGCAGAGAAGGATGGCATGGGCGAAAGAAGTTACATCACGTGAGCGTGATGACCTTCAGCAAATTTTTATTGGCAAAGCTCCTCTTAGTCTAACCTTGTCCTGCGTCAGGCATAACCAGCAGCATCAGTCAGACAGCCAGAAAAACAGTAAGACAGACAGACAGACAGAGGGACAGGTGAACTCGCGGATAGATGGACGGACGGAAGCATGGGTGGGAGCATGGACAGATGGATGGACTGATTCATGAACGGACGAATGCACGGACAGACAGACGGATGGACACTTCGCCCCACTGATCATCATTCACTCCGTCCATATGCTGCGATTTTTACTTCCTTTTTTTCCGATCTACTGTTAACCTTCAGTGCGAACGTGCATGTGTGAGCATTTGGCAGTATTCCGCATTGACCATGGTAACCATGCAGCTCATTATGGTCATATTTGCCAATGGCTGTGAATTTGGGTATATGGCATCATTTCTAGAAAGAGCGAGCGATTCCTAGCTAACTGAGAAATATTCGTAAACTCTAGGCGACATGCTGCACTATATTGTGTGGCTTGCATGTTCTCTGGAGCCGATATGCAGCATTTTCCAACCATGCTGAAAAAGTGTTGCAGAGCTCTATAAGTATGAATTACTAACTTACAGAGACAACGAAGGAGCCACCACAGTCAAACTTTATTTTACAGACCAGTCATGCTATTAACGGTTGTGGGGAGGGCCAGCTCGACAGACTAGCATGTTTTGATCTATCACAACGGGGGTTTCGCCGAGCACGTCACCTTTGCGAGTGGCACTGGCTAACACGTACTGCCAGGTTCACTGTTGACCCAAAAACCTGAATACTCAATAAAGTGTATGGAAAAGTGACTGCCCCTGTGGCTCAATTAGTAGAGCATTGGACATGTTATCCGAAGGTTGTAGGTTCAGTCGCTACCCACAGCAAGTTGATTTTTCATCCTCTTTAATTCCTTTCCATTTATGTCATAGTTACTGTACTACAGCAGAAACATCTGTGCCTGCTAAAAAAATGGTCAAAACTTCCAGAGCCCTCCACTACTCTCATCATGTACTAGTTTTCGGACATAAAACCCCACATATTATTATTACAACAGAAACATATACAAGTAATGCGCTAGCTTATACTTTTTTCCAGCTTCATTATCTGTTGGTTTCATTAGGTTGTGTCTAACAAAAGAGAAGAGCCTTCGATCATAGCTTATACCTTTTTCAGCTTCGTTATCTCTTGGTTTCATTAGGTTGTGTCTAACAAAAAAGAAGAGCTTTTGATCAATCCCCCCTCTTTCATTGACCGATTGTGCGCACTAGTGTCTCTGTTGGCAGGATGGCAGTTTGGTCTGGAATAAGAAGTGTGGCCAGGTCATCATGCGTAACCTGTAACCGAAATGAGTTTGCACTGAAATGCCTTCTTTTCTAGGGGGAAGTGTCTTTTGTGGTTGAGGAGGACCAAGCCAAGATCAAAGGCAGCCTCAAGCAACTCAGCCAGCTCCTCTCTGTGTCCGAGAAGGATTTGAGCCAGGCTTTGTGCCACAGGGTCATCGCAGCTGGCGGAGAGGTCATGCAGAAGGGGCACACGCTCACAGAGGCCATTTACGGGCGAGACGCCTTTGCCAAGGTGAGCCTTTATCTACTGGTCTTCTTGCTGGCAACTTCTTAGCCCTTTGTGTGCAAAGATGTATTTGTGTGTAAAGATGTATTACTGCGATTCAAAGTTTCTTTAAATTAACTTGGATTACATACCAGTTTAGCTACCGGTAATGAAGTAATTAAACGTAACACTACTGGTGCTTTTGTAAAACTTGGATGCTTGTCAAGGAATGCAAGGTGATTGCAATATTTTTCTGATGAAGCCTGTTTAATGTTTTTTGTTGACCAACAGTAACTTCCCCACTTAAAATATCTCTGTGATTTCGTGTAATGCTCATACAACTCAAGTCAATTATTTGCAATTTTAAACACAACTCTAGCTATTTTTTCATTTAGTATCCATCTAAACTCTTCAAATATCTTATTGAACCGTAAGTCAATGTTATTGCAATGCTTATTGGCCTATAGTGCAGTGATACCATTAGTATCATGGCATGAAAGACCTTTTGACAAACTTTGCCAAGTGTTACATATGAGCTTTTGTTTGGAAAGTAACTTCTCTTGCTTTTGAAGTGCCTTAAATGTACGTAATATACTGCAGGATATTTCTAGTATAGCTGCTCAACTTGACCTCTTCTGTTTAATTATTGGTGTGAGGTTTTATTGATCTATCGATTGACTGATTGGTTGGAAACAGGCCATCTACGAGCGCATGTTCTCCTGGATTGTGGGTCGAGTGAACAAAGCCATCGAGGTACATACAGACAGCGTGCTGGGTCGGAAGAATACCGTCATTGGTGTCCTCGACATCTATGGATTTGAGATCTTCGACAACAACAGGTGCGACTCAATGGGCTTTCATTTTAGTATTTGAAATTTGTCTCATAAGCACACGTTCTACTTTCTTACCCAATAGATGTTATGTATGAGATAGTTTATGTGGTTATGACAAATTCTGTAAGTGCTAATCGACTCCTAGCTTTGATACCGTAATATTTATTTTCATACATATATTCATCATTGTAAATTTGTAAAGCTTCTGTACAATATATAGATGCAGCATGCTTATAGACGACAAAATTCCTTCTTCACATTTTCTAACGAATGAACCTTGTTGCAATGACATCACGTTTAATACAAATCATACCTTCATTTTCCAATTTTTTTTACCATTTATTGGTTACTAGCTGAAATTGGCACTAAAGATTTTGGTGCACTTGAACGTCATTACAAATTAAACCATGTTCAACACAAAACGCCTTTGTCACGTGCATATGTTTTTCACATGTCGATACCCGCGTAAACCATTTTGCTCATATTTTTTTTGTTTCCTGTCACTACAACTGAGATTAAGTACACTGATATCATGTCTGATAAAAAAAAATACTTCAATTTATTATAAACATGATTTTCTTGTCTGCTAATACCAGTGCGAGACCTTTCAAAATTTTTTGTTTTACGCAACACTTAGATAGGTTTAGCCTGATTTAGGTGAACGCAGGGGATGCACAGAACACGGACGAGCGCCGAATTTCAACTGAGTTTATTTTGCACTTCTCTAAAATCTGCCTGTATTAACCTATACACAGAAGAGCAAGATAAAAGACGATGGAAAGGGAACCCAAGAGCCATAAGCAAAAGAAAAAAGGAAAAGAAAATACATATGCCTACACCAGGCAAAATGTCAAATATAATACACACCTTTATTACACGTATGTCCCAAGGTAGGCATGTGTATTTTCTTTTTTCTTTTGCTTACGGCTCCTATCTTGCTCTTCGGTGTATAGGTCAATACAGGCAGGTTTTGGCGCATAAAAAGGCTTGCTGAAGTGCAAAATAAACTCGGTTGAAAGTCAGCACTCGTCTCTGTTCCGTGTGTCTCCTGTCTTCGTCTAAATCATGATAAACCTATCCGAGTAGGTGCAAACTCTTCTAAGTCGAAGTGCTATTGTGACAACTCACCCACGTCAAAGTGCTATTGAAATAGATTTATGCAACAATTTGGTATACTTGGTCATGCACTATATATCATTGTTTACTATTAAAAGGCACAGCTGTATGTGCACTACTGGCTTGGCTGACATATTGTCTTGACACTTCACCCTGAAAGGTGGTCTCAGCCTGTCTTGACGTTTCATACGGCTTTGTTTTCTTCTTGCATGTGCAGTTTCGAACAGTTCTGCATCAACTACTGCAACGAGAAGCTGCAGCAGCTGTTCATCGAGCTGGTCCTGAAGCAGGAGCAGGAAGAGTACCTTCGGGAGGGCATTCAGTGGCAGGACGTGCCCTACTTCAACAACAAGATCATCTGCGACCTAGTTGAGGAGCCACACCGTGGAATCATAGCCCTAGCCGACGAGGCCTGCCTCAATGTCGGCAAGGTTACTGATGAGGCGAGTGGTTTGAGCAAGAAATTCTTCGCATTCGCCGTTCGGACAGATTATACAGCTCAGACTGACAGAACAAGATAGTAATTGAAGAGACGAACACTTCAGAGAAATTTCGCGAGAAATAATTGAACCGAGTTGACATGCAAACAGCCTCTGCTCGACGTCTCAATGTCATTTCTTGTGTATTTTGGCACCGTTGTACGGCTATATTCCGCTGCTGTGGCAAAATCGTACTTAATACATGTAGCAAGCAGCTAGTTGTTATGGAAGCTCTAAAGTGTGCTTTTGTCTTGAAGGTTTGCAAGATCTGCCTCAATGATGAAAGGACAATTAAATTAGATTCAGGAAAATTGTCAAGATACATCATAATTTAGTAGACAAAAATATTGTTGTAATAACATCAGTACTACTGCAATGTTTACCATGACTTCTTTGCTTTTTGCAACGCTGACGCTTCGTAATTTTTCACTCTATGTACCCTAAATTTGTGAATATATTTTGATACCATTGTGATTCGTTACCATTTCATTTTCAGATGCTGCTAGAGTCACTGGACAAGAAGCTTGCCAACCATAAGCACTACACAAGCAGAAGAGTGAGTTGAACCTTTTGCAGGCATGTTTTTTGACCTGCATGATTACATCGCGAATGGGAAGTAGTCATGAAATAAAAATAGCATTGCTTTAGTGCTATGTGATTAACAGTCTTGCACTGTTCTTAGCAACAAAGCAAAGGAGAAAGCAATAAAGTTTGCTAAGCTTTCTAAAGGAAAATACAATACGAAGTAGCTTGGTTCAGCTGAGGCAAAAAATGTGTGTCTTGAAAGCGTAAAGGCAGGGAGTAGATTGGCCTTTATTGAGGAGGGAAAGCCAGTCCCCCAAGAGCCATTGCGGGAATCTGACAGGCTACAGATAGTCGATAGATTCAACAGCCAGAAGTCACACGTGCTAGAGAAAGTTACTGAGCTTTAACCATTAAAGCTCAGCATCTTGAAAAAAAAAAAAAAGGAAAGCTCCAGAAGCGTGCTTAACACTCCTCGCTGGAAAATCAGCATTACTTAATTTCCAGAAAGATCGGTTCCTCTGTGTTAACGTATCATGCAACTTTTATGTGTTTCCCCCGTTGGTGCTTGTTTCCAACATTATTGATTGCTACGTCTCTTGAAGGAAAGGTGAAGGCACAGTGTTGCTTGGAAATATGCTTCGCAGTACCCTGCGCTGAATCTTTGTTTGAGTGCACACCAGAGTATTACATTTTTCCCGAGAGAGAACCTCCATTTTCTTTCTGCGTACCCAGCTGTCACCAACGGACAAATCGCTGGAGCACCAGAAGCACTTCCGCATCCTCCACTATGCGGGCGAGGTAACATACTCCATCACAGGCTTCCTCGACAAGAACAAGGACACCCTGTTCCAGGACTTCAAGCGTCTACTGTACAACAGGTGGGTGGAGAGAAATTTGAGGAATCAGTCGTGCATGGTTGTGGCAGGGCTTCCTTTTGCAGGCGGGCAGGCTGTCATGCTGTTTCCGTCTAGTGGCAACATTTCGAACTCAATAGAGAGATTACTCTCTAGAAACTATGAGACATGTGTGTCATTAGTACGTACAGTTCCTGCCTATTAGTGATTAAGTAAACTGAAGCCTGTTACTTGAAAATAAAACTCCTATTATTTCACTTAACAAAACATACCAATGATGGATATCGAAGTTTAGAATTTTGGATTAAGGAGTGATGTAAGATCATTTTTTTTTATTTGAACCACGTGCAATGCAATCTTCAAATGGAGATTTTAAGATCATCCACTGAAGGGTGGTTACATTGAAGGTATGTGCTGGGCATGAACATTTTTAGTTGTGTGCAAGATCCTTTAGGTCATAATGTTGCTTAAAAAAAACATGCTGTGACATCAAATAGTTTTCATGAGCTCTTTGTAAGGCATGCATTTTTATTTAGAAACGTTAATACTCGTCCAGTCCAAATATTCAAGCACTTCAAATAACTGAACAAACAATACAGTATTCAAAATCATTTTGATTCAAATTTTAAAAATTAGAAATTTCGAAGTACATTGCGAAATGAACGGATAGGAATATATTTGTCCGCATTTAATACCCTTGTAAAGGTGCTTTCACTGCATTAAGAGGATGTTGTTAAGTGAACACACCTATCCAGGAAAAATCCGCACTGCCACAAAGAAGGACTGTGCAAGACTCTGTCTTCTCTTTCTGTTTTTTTCACTTCGCAGTCGTGAAACCATATCAACATGCTCAGACCCATACCCTTTTAAATGCCACTTAGATCAGTCCAAGAGGCAGACTTTCTCACCCCCCCCCCCCCCCCTTTTTTTTTCCCAGCTCGGACCCTCTCATCAAGTCCATGTGGCCCGAAGGTGCAAAGAATGTGAATCAGGTGAGATAGCGTCAGGTTAGTTCAGTTACAATCATAGTTCACTCTAATTAGCACCTGCAATGTTAATATTGTCACTCGACGTTGTAAACCAAAGCTGTGCAGTGATTTTAACAGGTTATTTAATCACATGGAGAAAGCTACTTTCGAATACAGTATAGTCAGTCATTGTTTTTTCACGATGAGTCAGTGTAGTAAGCTTTTGAAAATTGAAGCATGGGAACCTGAATGTCTTACTGAAAACTGAAGCTTTCTTTAGTTCGCAGTGCGACATTTGGGCACCACATGGGCGTTCTGACACAAGGAAATGACTAAACCTTATAAACGGGGCCTCATTTTATTTTCATTGAGTAATATTAGGTTCACTGCATCAAATGCCACAGATCTTGTAGAAGCGGCACATGCAACATGTTTAGCAAATGCTGTGCAAAGCATGTCTGCATGTTGACATAATAGTAGGTATCTGCATGTAACAATAAAAGTGTGAATAAGTAACAAAAATATAACAATAAGATGCTTATGTGAGATTAAGAGAACACAGACAGTATTCCCCATCTAGGTCACTCAAATCCCATCTTACAAACCACTGTGAAAATTCACACCATCTTCTCAATGGGAACCCTGATGGGATGCAAAGCAGCAGTGTTGCCGACACTTGCATTCGGCTTCCCTGGCTCGTACCTCGTCAGTGTTGCAGGCGCGACGTCGCCATTCGCGAACGCGATAGGCTTCGCAGACTCTCGCAACGTAAACGACAGCGGGTTAGGCCTAATCGCTTCGGTGGATGTTTCAGCGGGTGAAGGAGCATCGTCTTTCGGCGTCCCCTCCATCGCAGATAAACGAGCCGAAAGAGGGTTACCACTCGATGTGTGTTCGAGCGTTGTGAGCAGTGGAGATTGTAAAGCGAGAGAGAAGTGACACGTACGAACATGTTTCAATGCGTATGTTATGCGCGCGTCAGGTTTATTACGCATGAAATGACAAGTCAGAGGTGTAGTGAGCAGTGGCAGGGGCAGGTGTTGCGGGCAAACGGGCGAGGCAGTAGCTGCGGGTGCTGCAGCAGCGCGTGGCAGGCGAAGGAGAGAGTGATGTCAGCGCTCACTGCGAGGGGAGTGTGACGTCAACTCGCAGCTGTGGCGTGACCTACTTGGCACCACTCTAAAACCTGCGGCAAATAGAACGTGTTCGTACAGACGCACGGAGAGACAGCATTATACAGGCTCATCAAAGTGCTGCTTCGCATCTAAAGGTGTGGCTGTACTGTTCCTTATGTGTCATGCGAGGTAATATTCTCCTCCTGTACTAAATTAACAAGGAAATCATTGGAGTGCTTTACGTCTATCACATTCAAGGTAGCTGTATAAGTAAGATCTCCAATCTCTAGCAATTGAAGAAGCAGCATATATTCTGCATTCATGTGGCTTATAATACTGTCTGTAGAACTGTGCATTTCTATTTCGCTGTATGTACAGTGAAACTTCAATTATATGTCCCCCAGTTTGGCGAAGATCGGAATTCTACGATGAATCAGTTTAGAAATAATGCATTAAAACCTTAATTTTATGATGCATTTTTACGCCGACCTCGCATCTTACGACAACTTTCAGATTCCTCTTGAAATAAAAAAAAAACCTTCACTCGACTCAAACGTCATCCAAATAATCACGAGTGCAAAATATGAAACCGTGTTGCCCTAGTTGACAATTAGAAAAGTAAAGATACATGATGTCTTAGAATGAAAAATTCATTCTCGTGAAAGTTCATACGCTTCTACATATGCCTCAATCGTGTGCGTACGTATCCGGGGTCGTTACCTAATCAAGCTCTCTCAACACAGAGTAGCTTCAGCTGGCCGGAACGCTGATATTTTCTCGTTTTCGGCCCGTGGGAACTTTTCCTGGTCAATGTACAGCTGAGCTCCCGCCTTTGTCGCATTCACAATCACAAGCTTGCGCACACATAAGGGCGCGACATAGCTGTTTTTATCGTGCAAAATTACTTTCACTTGACGTGAACGTTCATAATAAGAACGAGACACCCCTAGTCGCACTTTACAAGCCAACAAATTACAACGCACACTGCTCAGTCAGCACACGAGGCATTCTACACAAACTCGTCGTCCATCGCCATAAGGTTATAGTGATGACAGTGTTTGGCTTTTCTCACAGGAGGCTGTTGATGACGCGGTTTTCAGTTTCACACGCTGGCAATTTTTTAACTTGGTTTATCGGTACAAATATGCGCATTAGATTCAATTTTTTTAAAGTTGAGAATAAATATTCGCTCGCACCTCCTTTAGCCAAGTAACTACCACTGGCAGGAATAATTTGATATACCTTCCTTGCAAAGGCACGAGGTCATGCTGTGGGCTTATTTACCTTTTTTTATGTACCTTTTTTTTTATTGGGTAAGGCTGAGTGTCACCGTCTATAATTTCGGTCTTTCAATTAATATTAGGCTTGTGCAAATATTTGAATGCTTCGAATATTCGAACGAATAGTTGAGTATTTGAATTTGCTTCGATTCTAATTTAAATTATTGAATATTTTCGAAGTATTCGCAATGAATGAATAGATCCATCTTAATCCGCATGTTTAGCAAAGGTGGTTTTACTGCAATGTAGGAGTGCTAAACCGTGAAAACATCTAGTTAGAAGAAATTCGCTTTGCCACGAAGCGCCCTTTATATTTAAAGGGGCTCTGCAACACTTATTGAACGTGGTCAGAAAATGCTGCAGATTGGTATTCGAGGCTTTCGAGAACACGCGAGGCAAATGTCATGGCGCAGCACGCGGCCTGTAATTTACAATAAATTTTCAAAGCTAAAAATTGCTTTCTTCTCTCAACAAATGACACTACAAGCTCAAAAATCACTTTCACAGCCATTGGCTGATTTAAGCATGACGCGCTCGTCGTTACTGGGGCCGCCGCGGGAGGCCGCCACTTGTCCACAAGTACGTGCGCGATCACAGTGAAAAGCCACATACTCGAAGAAAAAAAAAAGAGGTGCTCAAGGTCACGATGTGCGTGTGACGCATTTTATTTTGCCGTGACATTCCTCTCTGCTTAACTTCCAGCTATTTCGTCGGGACGAGAAGAGAGAATACAATTGCAGCGTGCGACAAATTTTTTGAACTCCGCTCGTACTGGACTTATTCTAGAAACTTTGCGGCGGTAAATTTGTGAGGCAACAAGCATATTTACTGGCTCCATGGCTACTTTAAAAAGTGTTGCAGGGCCCCGTTAAAGGAACATGTTACCTTCAAACCAATTCTTCATTTTATTAAGCTTGTCATGACGGCTTATATGCTCTAAGTATAATAAATTTTACAACGTTAAGCATCTTACAGGTTATCACTCGCATCCTACTGAAACTACTACTCAAGGTTGTTTCGAATTCCTTTGATCGAAAAAGAAAACTGGCATTTGCCTAGAGCCCCTATTTCAATTCAAAAGAAGTATTGTGCAGGTTAGTTAAGTCATGATAAATGTTCTTTTTTTGTTATATGTCATACATACCATTCAAATTCTATTGGAAATTATTCGATCAAAATCACCATTCGCTTCGAACCTAAAATTCACTATTCGCACAAGCCTACCAATTATACAACACCCGGATTATACAATGGTTTTGAATGGTGCCCTGAAAGTCGTATAATCGGGCTTCCATTGTACTTGTTTCAATTAGTTTTACTGGTTCTTTCCTGCCGTGTTTCTGTTGTTTTCTCTGCTTAGTGGCTTGTCCAAGTTTAATTGTTTTCATCATTTCAGTAGCACTGATAGTTGGGCAAGTTGGTAAAGAATAAATATTAAGAATGAAACGGCATAACGAAGGGACGATAAACACTGACAATGAAAAATACACGAAGACAGGCACCAAGAAACATTTCCCAAGAAACTTCCGTTGAGTCGGCAGACTGTCTGGTTACTTCTCTTCTTGACGTTCATATTTGACACTGTTGTATTGATTGTGCCACGCCACCAACTGTGTAACCTAGGGCACGGTTTTTCTGCTGCAGGAGTACACCCATGATAAGCGAGTTCCTGGGGGGAGGGGGGGGAGGCGAGAGATGGCTGGGAGGATATTTAGGCACTGTGTCTTGACTATGTTTGCTCTTGGAGGGGAGCTCATGGTGCAACCTCTAAGAACTGTCAGTTGCAATAGTGTGCCAGTGCACAGCGCTTTTAGCTACACCTCCACAATGTGGCCTGCACTATGAGTTGCTAGTTGTACTCAGTATTGGTAATACTGTCCTTTCTGTGTTCCTCTTGTAGGTTACCAAGCGCCCCCTAACAGCAGGCACATTGTTCAAGAATTCCATGGTGGCCCTTGTTCAGAACCTTGCTTCCAAGGTAAGCTTTGCCAAGCATGTGCCTGCAATTCATTGCAAAGCTCTTTTTTTTTTCTAATTTCATAAAATGCCCCATTGCTACAATAACAGGAACTGTAGCTGTAAGAGTAGGTAAAAATAAGGTGGAATTAGAATGAGCTTTAGAAATTTGTTTCCTTTTTTTCTTTTACAGCTCTAAAAATTGATGTCTCAGTGCATCTAGTAAAGGCTGGGCAAATGACTGCTGTTTTTACGTGAGTGTTATCAGCAGTGAAGACGAGAAATTGCAGTGACCAGTGTTGACCTGCCTAGAAAATGTACACATCATATCTGTGTCAATGCGAGCACATAAGACCTACTACAGAAGCTTTTTCCTTCAGCAGAAACATGTTATGATCTTAATGTATGACATCTTGGAGAGTAATGTGCTTTGGAACAGTATCCGCTTATTCGTGTATCTGGCTCAGTGGGCAATATTGTTTTTAGCAGCCTGGTATTTTAAACTTTTAATCCCACGGGCATCATACTATAATTCTAAATGTATAGTTTACTTAATATGCAGAGTGTTCATATTCTTTACGTTGCGTCGCCTCGCCATGGTTCAATTGCAAGTGTAATGAATGGTTTGTTGGCACAAGCAAATGTGTAAAAGCTTTCGATTCGTGACTAGGTGCACGTATTGATTCAATTGCTTTATAACTAGTGCATCTATCTGCATAGGGTTCATAAGCCTTGCTTTGCACGCAACATCTTCCGGAAAAAAATTCCCGCATATCCACAAAGTGAATGATGATGAAGGAGCTTGCTCCGAGGTTAAATCTGGTAAACTGTGAATCCTATGCACATATACTCAATCATCATCATATAAAGATGTGACACGAGAGTTGTTGTGGTGTGATTGTATATACACATTATATACACAATGTTTATTATTTACATGTCAATGTACTTTTTACAGATACTTACATACTGATGCAGAATATACATTTTGTTCAAGAGCTTATTTACGGATCACATGAGCTCGGAGGAACGTTTTCCTTGTAGTATAATGGCTTTGTGACCCGTAAAGTACAAAGCCAGAGGATCTTGAATTATGGGATGTAGTGGAAAGTTCGAGAAGGGTCCTGATAGCGAGCACGCGCTGCAGCCGCATTGCGAGCCCTCCACGTCGCCACATTGGCTTCTGCGGTGTTCATAGTGAGTAGCAATATTGACGCGCACAGAGTGATGTCCGGTGAAAGAGAAAGGAAGCGTGCAGAGAGCGAGCGCTATATATAGGCGCGGCCACCTAGCGGTCTCCTACCAAACTAGAGCACGCTCCGAGAGTGCAGCAAGCGTTGCCTGAGCGGCGGCGCGCCATCTAGTGAGCACTCTTGAAATGAAGAACACAGCTGCGTCTCTAGTGGGAGCAATGAGCACTAGTGTACACACCAGCACAACGACGAGAGACAACCCCCCAGCAAAAGGAGCAAGCTCCTAAAAAATAGTCTGCCATTGTGCGTTTCATATATTATACAAACACCATCCTCGCCAATCTTATTCAAGAGAACAGATTTTTGGGGTAGTTTATTTTGTCAATGAAGTCTTCCGTAGTGCTTAAAAGACACGAGACTAAGAAAGAACTACACATCCTTCCCTCTTCCTTTGCCCTATTGTTTTAGGCACTATGGCTTTATTGACTCATATTCAAATATGCATAGCACTTGGACATTCAATAGGCTAGCTGACACTCATTCTTAGCTCCTGTTGCTTCCTCTTGCATTTTGACAGGAGCCTTTCTACGTCCGGTGCATCAAACCCAACGAGCACAAGTCACCGATCCTGTTTGATGAGGAGCGAGTACGGCACCAGGTCAACTACTTGGGACTGCTTGAAAACGTCCGTGTGCGACGAGCTGGATTTGCCTACAGGCAGGACTACACTCGCTTCCTGCGGAGGTGTGTTGCGCTTTTGTCTCGTAGAGATACTGCTGCAGCATACCATTTGACACATCAGAAATGTATGAAGGAAGCAGTGACATTCATTTACTAGTGACTAGGCTTGTGTGAATTCTAAATTGCTTTGATTAAAATATCAGTTATCAGCATTTTCGAAGTATTCAGAACGAATGAACAGGAGTACTATATTAGTTCGCATGTAAACCCTTGTAAAGATGGTTTCACTGAAGTGGAATGGTGCTATATCGTGAATACAACTTACCAGGGAAAATCAGCATTGTCGCAAAGATCAACTTCAAGGCTAAATTAACATTTTACCCTCACATGGATTCAACATATTTTGAGTTTAAAAGCTTGTTATACAAGCTTATGTGCTCTAACTTGATCTATTTTGCATTCAGATTTTGTCTCAATCTATTTTGCATTCAGAATTTGTGAGCAAGACACAAGCATCTTTTATAATGTACGTTTCGTGCAATATTTGTGAAAGATGAGTAGTAAAAGCCAAGAATAAGAGGTTGCATTGCAATAGCGAGTGCTTGAGCACGCAACATTCTGAAATTTTTACAAGCTTTCTTGCTGAACTTGTTGGGGCTTTTTTTAAAGGATATTTTCACATTTGGTATTCAAGGATCTATAATGGTTTACCAATGCAATACCATACAGAAGTGTTAGTCTGTTCAGGTAAACTTTTTAACCCATGGATAGGGCACTTACAGTGCTTTGGAAGAAAGTGTTATCTCAATCGGGGCTGATTCTTGGAATCTCTTGTGTTTTGTGCAGGTACAAAATGATAACTGAATACACGTGGCCCAATTACCGGGGCGGCTCGGATCGGGATGGCTGCGAAGTCATCATCGACAAGATGGGCTTTTCAGACGACGTCAAGTACGGCCGCACCAAGATCTTCATCCGGTCTCCCCAGACGCTGTCACGTTTGGAGGCCGAGCGCCTCGCCATCATTCCCCGCATTGTTGTGTTCCTCCAGAAGGTTAGAGCGCAATTAATATAATGATTGGAACTTATCACTGTAAAAAAAATTTACATATGTTAACACAAAAAGGTGGGAGACAAATTTGGTGCATAAATTTATACTGGTTGTAGTGTGAGAGACAAATATAAGAAAAAAACTTTTCTTGAAACACAATACAATGTTTTCTATCTTATGTGTTCCAATGGCGATTCAGCATTGGAATTTATCATTTCTTTAACAGAGGCATAGGTCACAGCTTACTAGTTTAAAATTTAGAGCATACTATTTCATTTATACTGTATGTTGCAAGATTGCATTAAAAAACCAATATTAGTCTTACATGCCATAGTCTTCTTTCGCTGTCACTCTTGCATCACGATGATACTGGATTGTTACTGTCATGACGGGGCACGGAAATATAGCATGGCCATTGCTAATGGTGTGCACACACTATGTGAAAACTGCCAACAGGTGCAAGAAAGAAAAGTAACGTGACTGCAAACACTGATTCTATTTCATCTATTCTTTTCAGATGTGGCGTGGTGCTATTGCGCGAATGCGCTACCGCAGGACTCGAGCTGCCATTACAATCCTCGCCCACTATCGCAAGTACGCTGCGCGGAAGTACATCACCGACCTAAAGAAAGCCTTCAGGTAAATGAACTCTCAAATCATGGTTGCGGTGCGCACCTTTGACTATGCTTCATTTTTACAGCGAAAGCTGTATATGGATAGGAGAAACGAAAAACCATCCGGCAGCGGCATCACGAGCGGTCTTCATTGGCTGTGTTACTAGTTTCGTCATTTGCAGCGTCGTACCCAAGCCCGCGCACTATTGGCTGCATTGTGTTGTGAGTGACATTGTCCATCTCGTCACAACCGTGGCACCGAGCACGCGCGTCGCTTTCTCCCGAAACCTTTCACATGGATATGCTACGGACAACTTTAGAAGAGCACTGACAGTAGAAACGAAAGAGAGCTCGCACTCTCCAGTCCAATCATGCAATCCGGGACCCGCCGCGGTGGTCTAGTGGCTACGGTACTCGGCTGCTGACCCGCAAGTCGCGGGATCGAATCCCGGCTGCGGCGGCTGCATTTCCTGATGGAGGCGGAAATGTTGTAGGCCCGTGTGCTCAAATTTGGGTGCACATTAAAGAGCCCTAGGTGGTCGAAATTTCCGGAGCCCTTCACTACGGCATCTCTCATATTCATATGGTGATTTTGGGACGTGAAACCCCACATATCAATCAATCGTGCAATCCGGGCACAAAAACGGGTCCAGGAGGCTGAGTGCCAGCAGCAGCTGCATGCCGATAATCCAGCAGCCTTCCAAGCCATGCTAAATTGCGAATGAGAATGCAAGCGGCAGTGGCGGAGGGATCGGTGAACCACGGTGCCGAGTTTGCGTGCGATGTCAAGCACTTGCGACAACGCGGCATTGCGGTGTCAATGTGATGATTGCGGGAGCGCGTTTGCTGAGGCGAACACCCACTTTTGGTGGAAATTTCTCCAGCGGCACATTCGTTTCAGCTGCGATGTCTATGACCGCCTGTTGTTCAAAAACAACCACTGTGAATAACGCATTGCAAAATGCATTTAACCGCTCATTACAATCCATCATCACCATTGATCATGCGAGGCACAACATGCGGCATGATCAATGCATAACCACTGCGGTGAACGCAAGTCAAACCATGTGTCTAACCTCATTAAGAAGCATGAGCATGTAATTGACAATTGTAATAGGTTTCAGTGCCATGTTGGGTTGAGCCCATGGTTAAAAACCGGGGGTGTACGTTTCAGATTTTGCTGGTTAACCATTTGTACAGAGTGCTTGGACGCCGATTTTTCTTCAAGCATTAAATGTGCATTTTTATGCATTAAATGTGCAACCAGAAATTATCGATAAGGGTCAGTGGGGGAGAGTTTGAAAGTTCAAATATCTGTGCACATAAAATTTATCATTGTGGTCAAAATTGAAAGTTTTCTTGTGGCTCGAGAATGTCTGCAATTCACTCTTACTTCCCTTTTAAATTCATATCTACAGAGTGGTTTTGATCTCTTCAGTTCGTCAAACGGTGCTTTGTATGCTATGTACATTTTTCGCACTGTAAGTAAAGCATAGACAGATTCCATTATCACGAATAATCCACTTTTTCCTCAAACCTTGGTCGAAACACTTGACTTGTGCGCGAATGGTTAACAAAATAGGAAGGCTGTGCTTTTGAAGGGGAATGTTCTTTGTGAGGCAAGTTTGAGTGAGGGAAGGAACATGCTTTTGCGAGACTCTGGTGGTATCTTTTTCTTTTTTTCCTTATGAGTCTTGTCTCGCCGGGGTTTCTCCTTCACCCCTGTCTATGTATATTTTACCCCAGGAACGTTCACCAGACCAAGGACTATGGCAAGAATGTGGCTTGGCCTCCGCCGCCATGCTGTGTTCGGGAAGCCGTCCCTGGACTCAAGTCTATCTTCTCACGGTGGGTGCACCGGCTACCCTGACAATGCTTACGTTTGAAATACACCCATTGGTCAGCACAACTTGCATTGTCTAGGCGTGAGCAGTCAAAAACTCGCAGGGCCCCTTGCGCATTCGTCTGAGACGACTCCAAGGCCAAAGCTGTCTTGCTTTTCTTCCGAGTCAATGTATGCACACAACGTGGTTTTGCGCTGCCTCCATGACAAGCCCATTTTCGACCAAGCGATGATGTCATTTTATGACTGCATCATGTGATGTTGTAATGATGTCATCACGTGATTATGTTTTGCATCACTTGTGTTTACACAGTTGCCAATTGATACTTTATCCAGGCACTTCATTGGGTTTATGCTGTTGTTGTAAATATATTGATGTAGAAATCATTTAGGGAAGATTAATTTTGTCCGATTTGTTTAATATGAAACTTGCAAGTCAGTTTGACTTTGCTTCAGCTTTGTAGCAAGAAAAGTGTGATTTTATAATGGCTCTTCTCATCTTTTATCTCAATGAGTGGAATCATCTTTATGAACCCTTGGCTCTTAGATACCCTTATGCTTCAAGTTTAGAGGAAATACCTTTCTAAATTATAAAAGAACCTGTAGTGGTGGTGTAAAACTTGCAAGCAATACAAACAAGTGTCCATGCATTCTAAAGAAGCATGCAGCATGTATATAGTAGTAGGTGATGTATACAAAGTATTATAGGTGGTGCGTGTATACAGTAGTAGGAGGTGTGTCATATTTTAAATTGTGAAACATAATAGCAATGTATTCATTCTGACACCTCCATTCATGATGACTTACTAGGCAGTCTTGGTTCACAAAAATTTAGAATTGCCACATTGTTGTAATCACGGATCGTGTCGAGGCTTTGCTGTCACGTATTCACTTTATGCATGCGGAGTATGCTTTGTGATGAGAAGCATGCAAAGCCTGTGTCTAAATCTTGCTAGTGTGCCCTGCAGTGTGCCTCCTTTCAAGTTCAAGGGTTTCCGTGTCCACAAATGTTACGGTGCACTGAAGGAAACATCGCATGTGACCTTCTGTGCACTAAATACTGTTCTTGTCATCTCTGGTGTGCCGTCCTCTACAGCTGTAGTCTTCCCAGGGTGCTCGTATACGTTTATATATCACAGGAGGGTCGAGCACCACTGAACTAATATAGTGCAATGTGTCGATGTTCCATGCTCATCCCTGCAGCTGGCGTGGCAGCATAATCCTGCGCAAGGTTCCGCGGGAGCAGTGGCCGCAACTGCATCTCAAGGTCACGGCTGCAGACGTTCTGGCCGGCAGACGCCGCGACTGGGGACAGTCACGCAAGTGGCATGGCAACTACCTCTCTCTGGTGAGAGACGAGTTCCTGTGCTTAATTTTTGTGGTGCAGCTGTAATCTCTAATTGTTCCTCTCTCATTGCTAAACCCTGTATTTACACATGTGGTTACTGTTGGTGGTACGAGAATGAATTCAAGGAAAGATGAAAATGTTAGTGTCATCTTTTTTTATTTTGTCTGTGTTTCTGATCCCATAGTAACCGCGAACACATCACCTTGTGTGTTCATTATGCACTAGGTGTAGGTGGCAATGCTGTCTTAATAGGTTGTCTCTATTTTTATGGTCTCTGTGCCATCTGTAGCGGTGTTCTGGCACACTTGTGTTATTTTGACCATTGTAAATGCTGCCAACCTTCCAAGTTCAATGTGTTGAAAAGATTGGGAATGCGTCTGTTCAGCTCAATTAGGCTAGCTATTACCTTGCAAATTTCGTTTCAACAACTTTGTACAAGCTGTGGAGGGGCAATGGCATGCTGGGTGTAACATGCAAATAAGAAAAGTCAAGTTCACATTGAGGGATTTACAGTGGTCAAACAAGTGTCAATGTAGGCAGTGTTTTGACTTGTCTTTGTCAGGGCGTGAAAACAAACTTCACTTGTTAAAACATAGTCAACACCCAAAAACCTTTCTTTCAATAACTGTTGGCCATTCAATATTAAATTGTCATTCAGTGGTGTTGACTGGCAAGAAGAATGGACAAGGCAACAGGGACCTTTGTCAGAAAATTACTTATTCAGTAAACTCATGCTCTCTAATAAACACTCCATCATGACAGCTTGGTACCGTAATATATCCAGCCAATTAGGCATGTTTAAATATTCAAGAGCCTTGAATGTTTAAACCAATTTGAATTCACTTCAATACCAAGCAAAAATTTTCAAAATATGAAGTATTTGAAACAAACAAATAGATGAAATTTAGTACATGTGACCTACCTGAAAGGTCATTTCACTGCAATGTGGCACTGATATGCCATTGAAACCACACATTTAGGGGAAATGCGTACTGCCACTAAGCCGCACTTAAAGTGTACATATTACCTGCACCTTGATTCATTTCTTTAATTCTTTTGAGTTCAGAAAGCTTGTTATAAGGGCTTATATTGGGTCAGTATGGCAAGCTTGGAAAGTTAATGTAATTTACCACTCATAATTTACCCTTGTACTGTTCAAATAATACTATTCAAATTTGCTTCAACTTTACATTGACCAAAAAATGTGACATTCGCACAAGTGTACTTTGAATTCTCAAAACATTCTGCAGTTGGGTCATGATAAGTCGAGTATTCTTCTTTTTCTTTTTGCGTATAATATACTGCTCGAACTATTTGATTATAAATCGCCATTTGCTTTTAATTGACTTTCATCCTCAAATTTACTATTCACCCATCTCTACTAATATCTTACATGTCGCCTGGAGAAATGCAGTGCATGAAGGTTTGTGTAATTCAATTCATGTGCACATTCAAGACTCTCAAGTAAAAAATTATTTAGCACTCCTTCTAGTTATTCTCATAGCAGTGGTGTTACTTTAGGGTAGAATACACCCAATGAATGAATGAATCATTAAATAAATAAATAAATCAACCAACTTAATTGCATATAATAAACGGATATGTGCTCTGGCATGTAGGTAAGCTTGGAAACATACAGGTGCACAAACGAAAAGGCGCAATTACAAAAGAGAGTAGAGTGACAAGCCCAAGCCAAGTTTGCCCGTTCAGTTCGTTTTTCTTGCCACGGTGGATCACATGCTGCATGTTATATTCCAATTTTAGCGCAGAATGGGCAAGATATATTCATGAATCTCTACCTCATGCAGACAGCTGAAAACGATGCGTGCCTGCCATACATCACGTCTGTCACTGGCCTGAAGAGCAAGGACACCTTCCGCAAGGTCGTCTTCTCCAGCTTTGTGAAGAAGGCAAGTGAGCACTCTTGAGCCAATACTACTTTACGGGGGATCTACTGCAGTCGTTAACATTTGATAACAACCAAATGGATAGAGGGGGAGGGCTAGTTTGGTTGCCATCGCTGTTTATTCTAAAAAACCAGATGCATTTAGTCTGAAATATTTTAAAGTGCAGAACAAGTTAAGAAGTGCAGATTCTGCACTAATTGAACCCGCAAGATCACTAGCACGGAAGCCAAATACTATAGGAGGTATTCACAGAGGCCGGCCCACCAGGTGGCAACAGCGAGTGGCTGCTTCCGGCCGCCATTGCTGTGGTCCCTCAGCTGGTTCAGCGGTACCAACGAGCGGTATGGGGTATGACAGTCGGGTGTTCAGCAGCCCCTGTATCATGTTTGGAAATGCGTTTTTTTTTTTTTATTTAAACTTAGCTTTTTCAGGCACTATGGTCAACTGCACTGTGTATCGATGCAGTTCCCACCCTAAAAAGGCTTTTTGTAACCTAGGAGCACGCTCGAAAAAACCACGCAGGCAACACTTGCACATAAACATCAAAGTTGTGCCTCAATAGCCAGAGAGAAGCTGTTTACCAGTGAGCAATATCAACCCACTAGTACACGCAAGCACCAGCAATTCTAAAACGAATGTGCTGTCAGATTAAATGTGCCTCGAAAGTTAGATGCTATGATAGGAGAGTACTCATTGGGCAACCAAACAATCAACGCATTTTTTACGCAGCTGTCGATGGCTAAAGTGACGTAAAAAGTCGTTCATATAATGAGAATATTTAATCACTACAGTGCCCGATCGCTGTGGCACATAACGCCAATAAGTGAGGAAATGCGATGAGACTGAACGTTACTGCTCCTCAAAGTCGGCACATCAGCTCTGCTACGTATGCCGTGACACAGTCATGAAATTGTTCAAGTAAATCACTGCTCGAGTTCACGTCGCTGTTCTAATACACAACACATGACGGTTTGCAAAGAAATAAATAAGCTTGACCTATCAACAATGACCACTCGGTTGTCGGCGAGCACTTTGAGGTGCTGTTCCTGCAACCAACCCCCGGTAGGAAAATTGTAATCTTACAAAGCCTTGTAAGACATCAGCTGATCCCAACTTATGAAACTTGTGACATGGACAAGGTAATCCTTGATGTTTGTGAAATCTACACGTGGCAAAAGATTCACTTACCAGTTCATCTCTGCTTCGTTCAAGTCACGGGGCTAACACTGCCGCACAGGCGCACCTTTTCCTCGTTGCCTGACTTTTCAGGATCTGTCAGCCCACGCGCAGAAGTGCTTATCCACATGCTCATAGAAGCAAGTCTTCTGAACACCTTACTGCGTCATTTACTTGAGAAAAATGTCAAAACAACACGCAAAGCCAGGCTTTTCTGTTGTAGTCCTATGATGGCATCTGCTCCCAATACCACCCATACGGCAACTGCCGCGCCGACCACTAGCGCTCCTTGCGAATGGCGTCATGTGAATACCTCCAATAAACATTACGTTCTAGACACAGGTGTTTATGCAGTCATTAAAATGCTTTTAAGAATTTTCTGTGCACAAGGTAGCACATTGAGAAGGGGCTCTCATTTCACCACTGTTGTAATGGCTCTATCAGCTTGGCGCTGTGTGTGCTTTTTGTGCAGCAGTGATTTGTGCAACGCTTCACTATTTCATAGCACAGTTTATCGCTAGCGTATTATCAGGATTTAGCGTTGCGCTCAGGCATTCCAAGGTACTACTTACACAGTGAGAAACCCTCAGTTTTTCTGTCATATTGTGGGTGAACGTGTTGTATTACATGCTGCCTGAGAACTTTGAAAGAAACTGAGCAAGAGCATGAAAAGAAAAAACAGGGTATTCAATGTGTCAGCATAGTAAAAATCCTGCACTTTATGCCTCCATTCAGGTAAACAGGCACAACCAGTCATCTGACCGCGCACTTGTGGTCACCGACAGCTGCATCTTCAAGATGGACAACAAGAAGTTCAAGGCTCTCCGATCACCAGTTCCTATCAGTGATGTGAGGCTGCCCTCTTCTCTCCATATATATATATATATATATATATATATATATATATATATATATATATATATATATATATATATATATATATATATAATGAGATCTAACAGACAATAATGCCAAGAATTGTATAGGGAAAGTTATTAGAACCAACGTAAAGTAATTGAAAAGAAAGAAAAGTAGGTGAAAAAATAACTTACCGTGAGCAGGAATCGAATCTACGACGTCCAAATGACGCGTTCGATGCTCTACCACTGAGCTATCACAGCGACTATTCCCCCAGCCACTTTATTGGGTTTATATGAGAATTTAAACGTGGAAATGTCAGTCAGTGCCACCTGTAGCCATGGGGGGAGTGTGGTACACTCTTTTTATGAGCCTGTATGGCATCACGTAGCACGTGAACTTTATTACGAGATGGCAGCTGACCAATAGTCCCTCGTATACAACCTAATGGCAACAAGTCTGCCAGTGCGAGACCCTCGTTAACGAGGGTCTATATTTTTTGCAGCTTTGTTTTGTGCTGGCCAGATGCATATCTTAATTACCATTTCATGTGAATCACTTCGAACTTGCTGCACATTTCGTTTTGCAGTCACGTTTACACGAAACTGTCGAGGAGATCACGCGTTATTGCATGTGAGCGGTGAAACTTCATGCAGAGAGTCTTTCAAGACAAAAGGGTTTGTCTCAAAAGACATTAATTCGTCCGTGGGTCAGAGGTATTCTATATTCCATTAAAGCTAGGTAGTTGTCTTAGAGTTGCTATCGGTCAAGTTATTGAATTTTTTCGTGCAAAAATGAGAATACTAAACGATTGGACGGAGTTGCGAACGATTTCCGTTCTCTTCCGTACAGCTCACAGGCATCAGCATCACTCCTGGCCCGGACCAGTTGGCCATTTTGCACCTGAGGGGCAACAACGACCTGGTTGTTTGCCTGGTCACGTCCAATGCAGCAGACAGCAACAGAGTTGGAGAACTTGTTGGTGCTGTCGTGCGTCAGTGGCAAAGGTGAGCTAGAGTTGTTTCACGTTTAGTGCGAGCAGTTCTTCTGTAAGCATGTATCTAGTTATTACTGCAAATGCCTGGAAATGGCAAGTGTTGCTCATTCCCAACAGAACTCCCAAGTTCTCAAAGTAGAACAGTACAAAAACAACACTCGAATATGTATCCTCGAAGTTTTCTCAAAACTTCTGTACAAGTCATGTGTGAGCTCTACAGAATTTTGTTGACACGGTCTGATGGTACTCGCCATGTACACCACTGAAAATGACTTGAGACATCTATTTGCATATCCAAAAGTACCTGTTTTTCATGTGTTAAATACATGTATGAATGATTCAATAATTTTTCAGCTGAATACAGTAGGGAAGGTGCCCTTGCAAAGCCACAGGAACAATGGCTTTTTCTTTGTGTCCCAAATTCCGTACTTTTCTATTTTGTGAAGGATTTGGAAACAAATGAAAACTTTTATATTTAAATAAATACTTAAACAGAGGTTTCATGGCTTGTAATTAGGCTGCTGTGGAGCCGTACTTTTCTGTTTTGTGAGGAATTCTGAAGCTAACAAATTAAGACTTGTATATTTAAATAAATATTTAAACTAAAGTTTCATGGTTTGCAATTACAGGCTGTCATGGAGATGATTTACACTATTTGATGTAATCTCTAATAAGTCAACATAAAATGAAGAAGCTTTAAAAACTGCTCTTGAGCTGTGTCAGACAGTCAATGCTAGGAGAGACACTACCAAAAAGGTGCAAACACAAGCGGTCATCTTCACTTCTTGTATTCTTTTTTCAGTATCTCCATATTCGCACTGTACTACAATTAAGAACGTTTATTTGCTATGCCCTAAAAGTCCGCCTTAAAACCCTTCTTTGCGACATATGAGGTTCCTCTAAGGCTGCACTGCATTTGTGTTTCGCAGGTCTCAAAAAAGGGACCTACGTGTCATGGTGGGCACACAGCTGCAATGCATGCTGGGCAACAAGGCCCGCACTGTGTCTGTGGAGAGCACATCCAGCGTCTCGCAGCCAACATTCAAGAAGGCGCCCAACAATGCACTGGTCCTACTATGGCCCAAGGACAGGGCGTCTGCTTAGTAAGCGAGGCCCACGCAATAGAACTGCTTCCTGGAGACGAGACCTATTGCTTCTTCAGCCACGGACATGCCGGCCAGCCCAGTAGACAAAGTGTTCTGAACAATTTTACAAGCAGAATTCTTGCACGCCTTGACTATCATCACCAGCGTGTTACGGTACTCAAACTCCAGGCTAAACTGCAGAGGAGGCGGTTCAGTGGCCCTTTCTATGGCATTGCAGCATCTGCTGAGTGTTGAACAGTTCGGTTATAATCAGTGTTGCACCAGGCAATTAGAGGGTGAGAATTTCGAAAGCCCATTAAAAACGTGATCGGATAACTGCTTACATAAGTGGTGCTCAACCAAGCCACCAATAATGATCGAGGATGAAAGTTTATGCAAGTTTATGCACTTGCTTCACAAGAGTCATCACAGATTTGCTTATTATTTGTGTAGGTTTATTTGATTTACGAGATAACTCCTAGATTTAAGTAAAAAAACATATAAAAAAAGGTAATATCTGTGACGAGCACTTAATCTTTAAACACCCCAACAGCCTTAGTTAATCAGACTCTATGCTGGTGCTGAGAAGGCTAATACAGAATGACAAGAGAATGTAGAATGTTCTGGCTTTCAAGTATGTGCGTTTTCAAATGGAAAGACCAGACTTTTATCGTTGGTTCATATATAAATTGTTGCTCTCTATTACTTTTGTCTTGTCGCAACTCCAATTGTAAGCAATGCTTAGCACACTGAAGACAATCAGTGAGGAAGTTTTTTTTTATACTACTATACAGCCCTTTTAATGCTACAATTGCCTTATTAATTATGCTGTCGTGTAACCTTAGGTTGCTTTTCTTTCACTTTTTTTTCCCCAAGATGAACAAGTGCAGTGCACATTTACCAACCAGCATGTCCTGTAGGTGCTCAATCAAGTTCGGGATGATCTCTTTGTTTTATTATTATTGTTGTTATTATTTTTGAGCTTTTGCTGGTTATGAAACCATCATCGTAATGAAAATCTATGCCGAGTATTGTTGCCACTCCGCAATTTTCATTGCTGCTTTCTTTTCTTGTTCTTTAATTAGAACAGGCTCACTTAACGCATAGTTGTCAAATGAATGCATTGTGATTGTTCACTACTGCTGGGCATCGTGAACTTCGGCTATGTGAGTACGTGTCTACACCTGTGCACTCCGGCAACAATCTTTGTGATTGCCAGCTAAAGCCACGTTAACAATTTTGTGGTGTAATCGGCGAAAAATGTATCCTCTTTTGGATACTTGGACTAACTGTCCAGAATTTTACAGCTGTCATAGAGATGCAACCCCACATGTTCTAGAGCCCACAGAAAGCAAATTTTATACGGTAGAACAAATGAATTTTCAAGTGCAAGGACAGGCTCAATTAAGCAAGAGCACTCTCTAGCTACAGTTTTGTGGTTCTGTTTACAGGCCTTCATGTCTTCTTTCAAAATGCGCGAACCATCGTTCGTTCAGCAATTCATGCCATTTTTCTCTTAGGAGAAGCACTGAATGGGGTGTACACAGCAGAGTAGCAGGTAATGATTTCTGAATATCTGGGAACAGCCTGTCTATATGTTTGTGCCTTCATTTCTGCCATCTGCATTAGCACAATTCACCTTGCTATTTTCGTTCCGCTATACAGAAGCGAGTCATATAACCCGACTACGAACAGAGCAATGATGCAGCACCCTTTGTTGACAAAACACTGTGTGTTTAAATCCGATCTGTTGCATCTTCAAAAGCTGTCACGAAATGGTAAATGCCAATCTCCAGTGAAATTTGTAGCTTGATTCAAGTTTCTGGACTCTAGAGTACCATGACAAGCGTGCGCTTGCTTCATACCTGAACTATGCTTATTTTGGACAATCAATGCTGAAAAAAGGCCATGTTCTTGTTCAATGCAAAAATTTAAATACGGTGACATTGAGGGGCATAGACCTGTCATGAAGAAGCGCACAGTGTATTTCACGATTACGCACTTTGAGCCACCGTACCCCTGTGTTTGACTGTTTCATGCCCTTACTTTTGGTGCGACATGAATATCTCGTCATTCCGAAGATACTGTTGTCAGTGCACAACGCTTGTACATACTATCATTGTTTAGCATGCTACATGGTGCATTTTGTTTCTTTGTTGTTTGCTTATTTGTCTTTATACAAGACAGTACCAGTGAGTGCCTTTATAAAGCACACTGGTGCGATGTGCCTTAGTCAACAATGCGAGCTTGTGGCTTTTTACTGTAAGCTTGCCAGCAGCGTAACTAAAGCGGGCGGTTACACAGACGTGAAGAGCAATATTTATCACTCTTTGATGACAAATACTATGTTCTATAATGTTTTTGTTGTGGTTTGCACTGTGTGTCATATCTGCTGTTAAACAAAATATTTTGACGCATAGCTGTACAAAAGGTTTTGACCGCAGTGAAGACATTGACAAGTGATGGTTGTAGGTGTAGTTTGAAAAATGTTGAGGAACACTTCAAGCATTGTTTGTTGTTGAATGAATATGCATGGAAAGAAGCTTGTTTGTGGGCACAGAACAAACTGAGCTAAACGTGAAACGAATGAAAGCTTTGGTAGTCAGTCCCCCTCTTTTTTTTAATGAGATGACAAATGTAAATACGGTTGCTTTGTAGTGACGTTTAAACTTTCCCAGTCAGTATAAGTTTATGTGCGACAATATACAAACAAAAAAAATCGTTAACAAGTTCAATGTTCATTAAAACTTCAAAATTATCGTAGTATCCATACCTTCCAAAGAAATATTTTTATTATAAAATTTGGTATTAGTTATAAGCACATTATAGAATTTTGGTATTTTACTTTATTGTGTATCTCATTGGATAGGTCCATGTTCATTATAAGTCAAGCTACTACAAGTGCTGTATAACACTTTCTAACCCTGATTGTCTGTTGAGTAGAGCAGTCTGTTCCTGTATGTCTGAGCGGCAATTTTTGCCGTCTTTGCACATAATTAAAAGCACTGTAAATCTGAGTCGTGTGTACTTGCTTGAAAGAGTTGGATTATTGTGTTTTATGAAAGTATTTTCAAATGTCCAGTGTAATGCCTTCAACATGGATTCTATGCCGTGCACATTCGGTGGTATGTATGTGCGATACTGATGCAAGGACAAGTTGAGAATGGCTGCAGGAAAGCTGCAGTACGCTGATGCATGGTTGATGTGTGAAGAGTCTGTTTGCTAGGAATGCACCTTCCCTTTTCTAATAGTGTTTTTTTCTAGCTCTGTGGTGCCCTCGCGCTGCTCGCTAATGTTTTGCGAGAATTTGTTGGTTTTTTGCATTGTTTATTAGCTGCCAATATTTATCGATCATGTTGTAAATAAAAAAGAACTTGCACGATCACCAGGTGGATTGAACTGCCGATATATTTGCATTGACAGGGGACATTTCATTTCCTCGTGGCTCAGGTTCATGTTATTTGGAAAAATAAAAGAGGAAGTATGGCCAGCGAAGTTAATGCAACGGAAAAAGGCGGACAGCCACGATTTGTGTTTTGACAACCAGCACAAGACTGAAGATGTAGATAAGGAACACAAGCACAACCACTGAGCTGTACATGTATGTATTGCAGTGAAACCAGTGCATGAAGTTGACGGCACACCTTAATGAACAAAAGAAATTTTCGAGGGCTTGCTTCTGTGTTTGACACAATCTTTATAAAAACCAGCAGATCGTGAACCCAACTTGAACTAAGGTATAGGGAACGTCAAGTGTGTTGTAATATTACAGATGTGAAGAAAGTGAAGTGGATTAAAAGACAACTTGATTGATTGATTGATATGTGGGGTTTAACGTCCCAAAACCACCTTATGGTTACGAGAGACGCCGTAGTGGAGGGCTCCGGAAATTTCGACCACCTGGGGTTCTTTAAAGTGCACCCAAATCTGAGCACACGGGCCTACAACATTTCCGCCTCCATCGGAAATACAGCCGCCGCAGCCAGGATTTGATCCTGCAACCTGCGGGTCAGCAGTCGAGTACCTTAGCCACTAGACCACCGCGGCGGGCATTAAAAGACAACTTGACGCTGGCATTGCAGGGCCAGCAGCGAGTTGTTCCTTCGTCCAAAAAAAGTTGTCTTTTCGTTGCTCTTTAGTTTATTCACATATATATTATTACAACACACTTGAAACAGAACAACTGACATTTCCTATACTTTTTGTGGCTTCATTGTATATATAAAATATCATCATCAAAGGCCAGAATAAGAAGACAAAAGAAGAATCCTGCCTGGAGCCCACGCGCACTACTTCAATTATTCTAATAAACCGTATTCATTCGAAGCAGTCTCTGGTCTCGATCGGCTGCCACGAACCAGGATACTACCTCCTTGCCGGCAAGAAAGGTCAACCTGCCACGGAGCAGCAGAGAAAAAAAGGCGGAGGAGCAGACGATTGTTAAGAAGATGGGAAGCCAACACGGTCCCGAAGGCGCCACTGCTCCGAACTCCGCCGCCAAAGTCACCAGCCGTTTGGTAGCGTGTGTTACTCAGCTCGCGACTGCTTCTGCGCAGAGTTAATAGACGAGCGGACGAGATGACGAGGAGTTAAGGCAAGGTTCATGTACAGCATAGAAATAGAGGTGTTACATATTCGGCAGTGGGGCCGACAGTTTAGGGACTTGAAGAGCCGAGATGTCTTTTCTCACGCATACGTCGGCTTCTCTCTGACGCATAGATCAACTGCTGGCGACGCACCGCTTGGCTTTTTTTTTTATATTCACCAGGAGGACCTTTTGCATCACCAACGTCTAACCAGAAGCGCCGCTGGCCGTGATGTCAGAATCTTCCAATGGGGACCTGCCACTGGGCTGCATCATGATCATCAAATCCGGTGCCGCTGTGCTTAGTCGCACCCAAGGACGAGTGATGTTGCCACGCATTACGTAAGACTCGCCAGTCTGGAAGGCACCGATTGCTTCATCGGGCTCGTGGGCTGAGGGAGGCGTTGCATAAGACAGACCGACGCCGCCCCGTGGTGATGTCATTAAGTTGATCGTGTCAGGCGGGCTCTATCGCTGGCCTAGACACAGATTGCCTTTGCAAAGGCATTGACGTTCGGTGTGGACTCCCAGGCGAAACAGGATCGACCTGGATCGAGCGACGAGACCACGGTGGACGGTACGAGCATCGGAACGAACGAATCACAAGTAAGGAGTCATTGTTAACCGCCTAAATATGAGCAAGGAAGTGATAACGAAGAAAAGGAAGGCACTGCACTTCCAGATCACGCAACCTTTTAATGCAGCTGAGCAGCAAATTAATGATGGAGCTAACCGGGAGCAGCTGCTTACAACACAGGCGCGGATTAAAGGAATAAGCGACAGTCTCCAGAGTGCGAACGAGCAAATGGAAAAGTTTCTGACAGAAGACAATGCCGAAACTGAATTCGAAAGGGTCATAGAGTACGATATGAAATGACCGATGACCTTGTCTGCAATAGAATTTAAGCTTCGACAGCCTGCACAATCGGATTCAAACGATAGGACAAGGCAGGTGACGCCATAAAGTACAGGACAAGAAGCAACGGAACTAGTTAAGCTACCAAAGCTTGAAATGATAAAGTTCGAGGGAGAAGCTTTGAAATGGAACCGCTTTTGGGCTCGGTACGAATCGGCAGTTCACCTGAGACCAAACATGAGCAAGGGACAGATTTTCAACTAGTTGTTAGCATCGCTAACCGAAAAAGCGGCGGCTGCTATTGAAGGACTTCAGCACTCTGCGAAGAAAAATTATGGCAACGCAATCAAAATACTGCGAAAAACGTTCGGAAATTGCAAACATGCAATTGAGGTGCACATAAATGAGCTCTTAAATTTGCAGAAAGTGAGGTCTGCTCAAGCGATGACTTAAATAGGCTAGTACAGAGAGTGCAAGTTAATATATTGGCACTCAAGTCCCGAAAAGTGGAAACCGAGAGCTACGTGCTAATGTTGTTACCTGTATTAAAAAGAGCAATTCCACCAGAATTATCGGTGCAGTTCAAGTCAAAAGAGGCTATGAGAAACAGCTCAGCTTCAGAACGTGGTGAGCAAAGCAACCCAACAAGAAAAGCGTGCGAGGAAAAGCTGGACAGGCTTATATTATTCTTAAGAGAGCAAGCAGCTTTTCGTGAAGAAACACAATGTGAACAAGAAAGGATAACTGCAAAACCAAGAGATAACGGCTGACAGATATGCACAACTTCAAGCTTCTATTGCTCAGCGGACAGAATATGCTTATTCTGCAAACGGAAAACCCACGCAACCGAAAACTGTCGTTAGAGCATTCCAATGGATGAAAAAAAAGCTATGCTTACCAAAAATAGAGCATGCTTCAGATGCACGCAACCCAATCACACTGCATGCATTTGCAAAGCCCAAGTGAAATGCAAGTAATGCTAGGAACGACATGCCACATCAGTGTGGAGAACTGTGATGCAGAAAACAAGGCCAGAGCTGGTCTAAACAGCACAAGCCGAAGCGACGACGTCTACGCTACATGCAACCGAAAATATCAAGCATAAGTTTGTGCTTTTGCAGACAGCTGTAGCATGCATAGAAGGAGAAACATGTGGCAGACATTGCCATTTGCTATCAGACAGGGGAAGGTAACACTAATTTATTGAAGCCGGATTAGCGAAAGAAATAGGTGCGAAGGTGTTGCAAAAGGAAAGACTTACGATTGGTTCATTTGGAGGAGACGAAAAGGCCAAGCTAATAAACATGGTGCAAGTGACTATAGGACCTCGAGAAACAATAACGACAACAGTGACTGAAGCGTTACAAGTCGACGTTATCTCGCACAGTTGTATACCCACTCCAAGTCAGAAACTCGGCGAGAAAATTAAACAGCTAAAGATGCAAGTGGCGGATGACAGGATCGAGACGACTGCAACAGAGTCTGTAGGACTACTGATCGGCTCAGACTATTATTGGGAGTTCTTTACTGGTAGAACTCGAAGAATCAAGGACAGACTAATGGCTGTCAAAACTATACTGGGACGGGTACTGCAAGAGTTGTCAGAGCAAAGCAAGGCAAAACTAACACATAAACAAGCAGTCATGATTCTGAAGGTTGAAGCTGCGGGGACGGAACTCCAGCAAGAGCTACAAAAGTTTTAGAGCCTGGAGTCAATGGGGATCACAAGAAATAGTTGGAATAACACAGGAAATGAAGTGGTCGAAGAATTCGAGCGCAAGATTCTACAATAAAATAGTTGCTACTAAGTCAGCTTGCCATGGAAACAGGACGTAAACTTGGAAAGCAACAAGAAAAATGCGATAAAAAGACTACAGCAACTGACTAAAAGGCTGCAGGAAAATTAAGACATGCTGCATCGCTACAACAAAGCTATATCAGAGTACATGGCATTAGCAGTCGCAAAGGAGGTTCAAGAGCCATCAGAAGAGCTAAATGCACTTTGCTATTACATGCCACATCATGCGATCATTCGAGAGGACCGAGCTACAAAAAGGTTCAAGTAGTAGTGGTCGACGCCTCATCACATTCTCGAAAAAGCATGTCTTTAAACGATAACCTACAGGCAGGACCCAATTTGAATGAGGACATGCTATCGCTGCTCATGAATTTCCGAAAAGAAAAGGTAGCATTAGTAGGAGATGTTGAAAAGGCATTTCTACAAATCTCTATACACAAAGAGGATAGAGATTCAATGAGATTTCTGTGGTGGAAGCATGACACTGGGGGAAGGTTAATGAATGGAGTGCAAACATGGTGCATGGCAAGAGTAACGTTCGGAACAACACCAAGCACATTTATCCTGGCAGTCACAATTAAGCTCCATTTGAAACAAGTGGAAGACCGGTTTCCTGATACGACAAGGACACTGCAGAAAGCGATCTATGTGGATGACGTCAGTCTGGGAGCAGCAACCCTTGATGAAGCAGTCAAGTTGTACAAAGTGGCAAAGGAAACGTTCAGAGAGGCAGCGATGAACTTGAGAAAATGGACATCCAATGAGGAGTGATTAAACAAAATAATAGATGAAAATGAAAGGAACAATTCTCACATGGTGATTCGATCTAGAGGATTTACAATGCTTCTGGGCTTGATAGGGAAATACTCAAAGGACATAATTTTCTTCCTAGTTAAAAAGTAAGAATTCTTAACAGATGCAGCGTACTTGACAAAAGGGGACGTGTTACAAGCCACAGCGAAGATATTTGACCCGCTCAGTTTGTTGTCCCCGTTGACAGTACGCGCGAAAATAGGACTGCAGAGAGTGGGGAAAATGAACTTCATGTGGGACAACCAGCTCCCTAAAGAAGAATGCGACAAATGGAGGAACCTCCTGTCTGAAGCGGCAGATTTTCGAGTTTTAGAAATTATCCGATGCTACGCAAGCAAGAACCAAACAGTACAAGCATACAAGCTGCAAGTCTTGGCCGAGGCGAGCCCATCAGCATAGAGCGGCAGCATACTTAATAGCAGTATATCACGATGGAAGCAAAGAATCAAGGCTGGTAACAGTGGAAAGCCACGTAGCTCCAATTAAAGAGCTGACATTGGCACGACTTGAATTGATGGCCACGGTAATAGCATCAAGATTATGCGACTACATCAAAGGTCACTTGAACGAAAGATTTCAGGAAATACACTTGTGGACGGACTCGATGATTGTGCTTCACTGGATCAAGAGAACAAGCAAAAGGGATTCGTTGGTTCGCAGAAATCACAGAAAAAACACTTCAAGAAAGCTGGTCATTCGTTCAAAGTGACAACAACCCTGCTGAGCTACTTACATCAGAAATAAGTGCAAATGTATTGATAAACTCAAAGTTATGGTAAAGTGGTCTCGAACGGATAACATCACTGGAAAATAACACCGCAAGCATGATCGGCACGAATACAGACGTGGAAGGCCAGCATAAAACACAATGTCACCAATGCATAGGAAGAGCCGAAATTGAACCAATCTTGGAAATCGAAAGGTATTCATCATATGGACGGCTCATAAGAGTGACAACATGGGTGGGTCAGTCTCATAGACAACACAAGAAGGCAAAATCACGAAGCGCTGCTGACAAAAAAAGACGTAACAAATGCCGAGAAATATTGCATAAGACAGACCCAAATATCACAAAGACAAACAAAGGGTGAGGCCTATTCAAACACTCAATCATTTCAAATTAATGGACACGAAGTCTACCTTGATGATGATCGAATCATCAGACAGAAGGGACGATTGATGTGCAGCCAAGAATTCAGCAAGCACGTCATAGTAATTGCAAATGATGGGCATTTTACGGAACTTCTAATATGTCATGTGCATAAAATGGTATTACATGGAGGAGTTCAGCCGACGCTGGCGCAACTTCGAACTAAGTTCTGGATATTGCAGGGCAGACAAGCAATGAAAAGAGTTCTGAACAGATGTGTCGTCTGCAAGAGGCGTAACTCCAGACCGGCCACTCAAAACATGCCTCCACTCCCGGCAGACAGAGTCACCAAAGCAGAGCTATTCAAAGTTACGGGAGGTGACTTTACAGGACCTCTTTACGCAAAGGACAAGTACCAGATTGTGAATTAATATGCACTGATATTCACCTGCGTGGTAATGAGAAGAGTACATGTTACCAACGATTTGTCATCGTCAAGTTTTCTAGAAGCATTCGGACCATCTACAGCTCGACGGGGAATGCCTGCAGTTATCTAATCGGACAACGCTAAAACATTTACAAAAGCTGGAACAGAAAATCAACAGTCTTAAAGGATTAATGCAGTGTCCAACAAATTCAGTGGAAAACGATAGCTGAGTGCGCCCCGTGGTAGGGAAGATTTTACAAGTGCCTCATAAGAAGCCTGAAGACATCGATGCGAAAGCAAATATCAAAAAGTACAGCTTCGGTAGAGGAGCTACACACTATTGTAGCAGAAGTTGAAGGAGCACTCAAAAATAGACTGTTGACTTACGTGTATGGAGAACTTAACGAGCCAATGCCACTAACGCCGGCAGACATCATAGGCGGACGGCGACAGCTTCAAGACGGACAAACAAGTCTGTACAACGGTGACATTGAAGAAGCATGGCAAAGCAGATGCAAACTCATGCGAGCTTGGTGGAAGAGATGTAATCGAGAATACATCAAGGAAATAGGAGCTATCGTCAAAGCCAAGACGCGGCAAGCAAAACCACTCTCACGGGGTGACATGGTGTTGGTTGAGGACAAGGCTTCAAGAACATTTTGGAAAATGTGCCGGATTGAAAAACTCTATCCTGAGCGAAACGGAATAACAAGAGCTTGTCTCCTTCACCCAGACAAAAAAGAACTTGTAAGAAGATCTATGAACCACATAATTCCTATGGAGCGTTGTTTCAAATAGCCCGCAAGAGCTCATCCTGTTGCAACTTGGGTGGGCGGGAGCCTATAAAATATCATCTTCAAATGCCAGAAGAAGAATAAAGAAGACTGCTGCCTGGAGCGAGCGTATGCTACTTCAATTCTTCCAATAAACCTTATTCATTCGAAGCAGTTCCTGGTCTCGATTGTCTTAATAGTATCATAGTGATAAGAGACAATACGAGCACAACTGGAAAATTTAGTAGTAACGAAAAAATACAGGTGTGACTGCAAATTGAAATGTCTTTACGCATGTATATGTGGCTTTTCACAAGAACACAGCATACCTGAGCATTGTTCCAACATGCACTACTGCATCGCAGCAATATTTTCATGAAATGACCTCAACAAAAATGATGATTACCAAGATTTAAAAAAAAGCTCCATTTCTAGCTGTAATATGAGTGAACTCCTGCTAGGATCTGGCAAAATTCCAGTTAAATATTCATCCACTTTAAGTTGAATAATCAAATCGTAAGTCTTTCCACCTGTAAAAATTCTCATATTAATAATCTATTTGGAAGCAGCACTTGTTCCTCTGGGAATTATGATATGGGGTATTTAATGACATGCAATGACCAGAAGCTGTTTAAGAGTGCATGAATGAACCTATGAATGAGGTTGTGATGGCAGTGCCACTGTAAGGGCATCATCACTTGCAATTAATAAGCACCTTTTGAAACGCATTGCTATGGGGCGTATAACAGCTTAGAAGACTTATGTGTTGCTATGAACATGGTACTGAGTGGCACACATTTTTGCTAAGGGACATGGAGTCATGAAAGAAGCTTAACTAAACACAAGCACCAGTGTTGCATTGCACTCATAACCACAGTCCCAGTAGGCTGGCACATGAGGCGAAAAAGGCCGGCCGACATTACTTTCAGTAATTCGGCATCGCAGTGCAAGTCTCAAACCTGAAGGCCATGCTCTGATTTAATGTTTGAGAGGTCTCACTCCTAGCATGTCTACTTCATTGCAAAACTACGCAGAGCACATCTTTGATATATTTATCCACATTAGTGATGCTTTCTTAATTAGTTTTGGCAAATGGTGTTTTGGAACAACACAAGGTAAATTCAACTTGCAGATGCCTTTGTATTCAGACTACAGCAATGTGGTGCTGCATTAGTATGAAAGATATGCAGTGAATTACTCACGTTGCCATGGAGAAGCTTTTCAGAGCATGGAGAAGTTTTATGAAGCATTAAAATGTGTTTAAACACAAAACAACGTGCTGATCTTACATAATTGAGTGTGCCGCTAGGCCTTGGCAAAATCAAGAAATCTATTCATGCCACTCTGTGTAATACAAAAAATTCGTTGTGTAAAATTAGTTTTGCAGAAGCTGATAAGATGGAGAAAATTTGATGAAAGAAGAAAGCAAACTTGTGACCGGATTTTCTTATAGCTTCATTCTAGCACAACCATTATCACTATAATTATTATCATAATATTCGTCGTTATCTAGAAATTGTGTGCATTCACTCTTATTGTAATAGATTGCTATACATAGCTAGTACAACTCATATGTTGTCATGCAATAAAAAAGTCAGTTTTCTATTCTGCCACCTGTAACCTAATGGAGGGCATAAGGAACCTGTGCTTGGAGATTTGCTGGGTAACTGATTGATTGATATGTGGGGTTTATCGTCCCAAAACCACCATATGATTATGAGAGATGCTGTAGTGACGGCCTCCGGAAATTTCGACCACCTGGAGTTCTATAACCTGCGCCCAAATTTGAGCACACGGGCCTACAATATTTCCGCCTCCATCAGAAATGTAGCCACCGCAGCCGGGATTTGATCCCGCGACCTGCAGGTCTGCAGCCAAGTACCTTAGCCACTATACCGCCGCGGCGGGGCTTGCTGGGAAACTAACAGTGAGAAACGCTATATTTTTTATATGCATGCACTGCATATGCACATTGACGAAAGAAGTATCTGATGGAAGTCTGAGGCTGGGCCTGTTGGTACATAGTTTGTAAAATCTATAAACCGAACCTTAAAAGACTCGTAGGGAGGAGAAATTTGGACGATCACACACTGGGACTAGCAACAGCTTAATGAAATAACAGCTACTCAAAAGTAAGACCCAGTGTGTTGTGCTTCGTTTTGTCATATGCCTACTGCACTCACTTCTGCTGTACATGTACGGCACATGCGTGCCGTGGCTTTCCTTGTGAGTAGCTGTTATTTCATTAAACTGTTGCTAGAGCGTATATGTGTTTGCCAAATCTCTCTTCATGTATAAACATCTTTCAAAACTGGGTTCGTTGGTCTTTTGAGTATGTGATGCTTGTGTACAAGGCCGTAAAGTGTTTCTATATGTTGTTCTGCAAGAACATCGAGAACGGATATCCCGGTTTTATTCTTAGAAAATAATTGATGCTCTATGTTTTTATAAAGCAAAAACGTACAGTAAATAAATCAACAGCACTTGTGCTAGCTCGCATCAGGAGACCTTCAACTTAGTATTGTAACATATATATCAGTAAGTAACATAAGGTGTGTTTATTTTTTTGCATGATTTGCACCGAATTTGCAGAAAAAAAATTCTGCAAATTAGGAAGCCTAGAGAATAAGGTAAATAACTTAATTATATAGATAACTATCTATCTGCCTGCTGGTGTATCTTTTAAAACCTATATACACCATGGAGAAGCTATAGAAGCTAGTGTATAGCTTTAAAAGCTATACACCATGAAGAAGCCAATAAAACCGGATGCCTGCTTCGTCCACAATGAATGCAATAAATTGTAATTGAATAGATGTAATATACCAGTGTTTTTTTTTTATTAGCGCATTCATGTGCACATGCGCACCCACAAAATCGTTTTCACGTACCATGTCAACAGCTGCAATCATAAGTAAGTTACGCGTTAGGAAAAATACCTTTTCAGTGCCAGCAAGTTTCATTACATATTATGACACCTACAAACTTGTGAGAACACTGGAATCCCTAATTGGAAGGCATAATTCTAGATGTGCGCGCTCAGCACGTACTACGTACGCGCACTCCATGCTCTCTGGCGCGCTTGCCAACACAGCTCAGATCAACAGAAAAGGGCACGTATTTTCGTGTATCTGCTCAATTATTCAACATATACGGGAGCACACATTGAGAAGTACCTTGTCAACCATGACGCGGGTTTGGCAACGAAACCACGCATGTTGTACGTGACCGCTGGTAGAGTGTGCTAGATCTGTACCGCTGGCGTCGTCGCTTCTTTCCCGCGCCGCATATAGGATCAACGCTGACTACCTTGCTAGAAGCGAATGCTGGCTTCACGTTATTCCCACGAATGGAGCTTCGAGGGGAGATCAATGAACACAAAAACTGTCGCATGCTTTTGAGCACATTTGGAGTAACCGCTGCTCCGACATCTCAGCAGTCAATGTTGGCTGCTCGCTGCGCGTGACAACCAAGCGGGCTAAACTGGCAGGTGTTCTGTGGTTAAGCCTCACTGCAAGTTTTATTCACGTCAAGCTGCATGCAACCGTATTACAGAAGTTGTTTCTGCGTTTGTAGGATGCTCGAAAGAGACTGTTACTGCACTACGTTTTATAAAGGCACTCTAGTTTCTTCAAGAAAGCGAAACTTGTGAACGGCCGAGTCATTTCGAAACGATTGAATGGGCAACGAACGGCCACTGCGCATGCGTGTGTTTTCGTTGGACGTAATGGAGCCGTACACGGCGTTGCAGTTGCTTCATCGAGTGCATACTACGCTTGATTTAGACGCGTTGCTGTCATTATAATAGACCATCATGCGGAACAGAGCTCACAGCTGGGTTAAGGTTAGCTGTGAGCGGCGGAGTATCTTATGCATAGATACGGAAGCATGTAGATATCATTGTTTCCGATAAGGTTACTGCGACGCTGCACCGACCGATCGTTTTGCGCAAGTAAGCAGTTTTCGTCATTTATTTACACTGCAAATATAGTCGCTGTGGACAAGAACACTGTTCGTATTACCTACTATCGCGCTCCATCTCGCAGTCTTCTATTGACGAAAGAAATTAGTCCACCGGTTCTACAATGACGATAGGGGCAACCAGGACGATGCATTGCACCCTAGAAGGGCCCGCAAACGCCTTGGCAATTAACAGAGACGCTACTCAGGTCGCCGTCGCAGGACGGAATGGTATGTGGCTCTAAACTCCGCTTCAGATCTCTTTTTGTCTTGTTGTCTTTTCACTGATGCTGTACCGTTTGCCTGCATGCCTATCAGTGTTCAAGGTGTTCAGCTTGGAGAACGAGGAATTTCAAGAGAGGCTAAATCTGCGCGTTGGCAAGAATCTCAACCTAAACTTCAGTTGCAGCGATGTCGTGTGGAATATGGTTGACGGTAAGTGTCATGCGAGCGATTGCAAACATTGACGTTTCTTCTAATGAACACGTGCCAATTCTACTTAATTATTTTTCTAGACCATATCCTCGCTACCGCGGCCACGAACGGAGCAGTCGTCACTTGGAACTTAAACAAGAGTTCTCGATCTAAACAAGGTGAAATGTTCGGCGCGTTCTCAAAGGCTCGTATAGTGTGGGATGAGGACATTGAGTAATGAACTCTGGCATAAAACCTTGCAGACATGGTGTTCCAAGACCACAAGAGGACTGTCAACAAAGTCTGCTTCAATCCGTCTGAGTCGCATATTCTGTTGTCCGGCTCTCAGGATGGAACAATGAAGTGCTTCGATATACGTAAACGGGAGGCGGCAAGCACTTTCCACAGGTATGTTTCAAAATTTACATTGAGCTGCAAGTACATTAAGGTCAGCCCATGCTGACTCCTATAGCTAGGGAGAGCATATAAATATACAGACCTGCGCTGTTCAGCAGGCCAGGGAGTTCATAGAGAGGCAAGGTCTTCCATTCTCCATTTGAGTGGTCTGGCCAAGACTAGCAACTATCCAGATTTAGCGAAAACGTTGTTTCATTCATCAGGCTGGTGGTGATTGTGTAGTTGTTAGAGCCTTTAAAATGCATTACAAAGTTACTGTTGAATCTTGACCATTGATGTCATGCTCACCAGCTTTTTTTTTTACCACTGTGCCTGCTGAAGCCAGGGAGGTTTGACTTAACCAGGATCTGTGGCTTCATAGGAGAAAACCTTTGCAATTGGCTTCAAAATACTCTTCTTATGCTCAGTCGGCTAATCAAAGGCTCAAAATTCATTATGAATATCTGACACTTAAAATTGTTGTGAGGTCACTGTATTTGGCTATTTCTGTGCAGTACAGAAATTTCTCACGTCTAAAAATTTGGTGCAACATGCTATGACCAGCAGGAAATTTATTCGTGTAAAAATTAATTTCATTGCTCGACAAAGCTATTCACATGAATGTCTCACGTTCATAGCACCTGTGTGTGGCTGAGAGCAGTTTTCACGGTGGTGATTTGCTAGAAAGTTCTTGTGCTGACCGACAGCAACTACATGTTGCAATAGTCACTGCTCGCTACTGTGCAGACAGTGTTTTGCTTCGTGCATAACTAGCACAATAGGAAGTAATTAAGCACTTAACTCTTGTGAAGCAGCTCAGCAGAGGCTGCTTTTGTGATATTTGTGACGCAAAGTTTCGGAGGTTTTACATAGAACACGAATGAGGCTAAAGTTGGTTGTTTCAATCAATTTCATGGAGACTATAATTGTTGGTGAAAGAAGAGAGGTCAAGGACCTGCAGGAGATGGTTTTATTTAGTGTTTCATTGTCCATTTAGCATATAAATTGAGGCCCACCTTTGAACCTTCAAGCTGTGGGTATAAAAACAGTTGCAGAATAAAAAAATATGATGTTCTGGCCAGTAAGCACAAGTGCACTTCTTGCCAACTACGTGGCAGAACAAAGTTTTAACTCGCTTGCCCTGCTGGAAATTGGCAGAATGGGACTGCCAAACCTAAAAATAAGGTCACTGCTCTCTCTTTTTTTTTTTTTTTTTCATGTCGAGATAAAAGATTTGGTCATGTTAGTTGGAAAAACAGGCCTCAGGTCAAATGGCGAATGACTGTACAGCTTGGTGTTTTAGAAAATAAAAGCTTGTCGCACTGCCCTTGGTCTAAGGGCAGTTTATCTGTCATCGTCGCATGTGTGATTATGTGAACAATGGGGCATGCAGTCTCGTTGAATAACTTCTGCCTCGTGCTGCGCAGTTCATCGGAAAGTGTGAGGGACGTACAGTTCTGCCCGCACCACCACTTCACCTTCGCGGCTGTCCAAGAAAATGGCAACGTCCAGCTCTGGGACCTGAGGCGCTCGGACAAATGCGAACGTCAGTTCACGGCACACAGCGGGCCTGTGTTCACATGCGATTGGCACCCGGAGGAGAAACGTTTTCTCGCCACTGGCGGTAGGGACAAGGCAATCAAGGTAAGCGTCGGGTGTACAGAAATTTGGCTTTCAAAAAAGTTGTTGGTTAATCATAACAATATCTTTTATTTAATGTCCCAAAATCACAATATGATTACGAGACACGTTGTAGTGACGGGCTTTGGAAATTTCTACAATCTGGTGCTGTTCAATGTTCACTGACATCAGTCACACTGTGCATTGGCCTCTAGCATTCGCCTCTATTGAAATGCAACCGCCGTAGCCGGGGCTGAACCTGGAACCTTTAGATCGGCAGCAGAGCACCGTATCCTCTACACCAGCATGGTGTATGTGGTTCATTGAAGAGCGCTTTGGGGATACCTGTCCCATTCATCAGACACATTTGTTACATGCAAACTTGTGATCTTTGTTGAAATTTCTTGGTATGACTGACACGAGACCCTAGTAAATTGCCAAACTCGGTGCTCATTAAACGTTTATCTAGGTTGATCTTCTGTGTTTGACATATCACCAGACGTGTTCAAAATAGACAGAGTAAGGGTGTTTGTTTTACAGTGATGCAACAAAGGTGCCCTAGAAATTACTGATGCAATATTGTCCACTAGAAATATTGTCCCACTAGAAACAATGTCAACTTCGGAGGTATAAAAGTTGGTGCTAGTTGTCCAGCTACGGCACTGAACTGTGATGTTTCGTAAGCAGTTTTAGTTGTGCACTGTTGAGTAGAAAATGATTCCGTGGTACAGCACTCCACCATAAGGGAAAGTTGTAGCGTTGTCGTGTTTTGCATGCCCACAGGCAGAGACATGTGGTCGAAAACTTCTGTGGAAGTCTGCAAGGTGAAGTAAGTTTTATATAATAGGGAAACAGATGTCTACACGACTTTACTATGAAACTTGTATGTACAGTAGTCACAGATTCAAAATGACATCATATTCTTTTAGATTAAAGGCTGGTATGTGCAATTACTCACGATAGCAAAGCCAGATTGCGAGGAATCTGGTCTGTAAAGATAATGTTCGCTCCAGATGATGCGTTCGGATTGAAATTACTCTGATACGACCGGAATTGAAGACTGGAAATGTGTGTGTGTGTTGCTTAGCTTTAAATTGTCCTATTTCAATCCCTGAGTACTGTACTGTTGAAAACAAGCGTGAGGTCTTTCGTGTGGCTGCTGGATTTAAACTGAAGACCATTGTTTTTCAAGTGTAGTTGCTCTGCCATCTGATTCAGAGCTTTTGGTAGGATGGCAAGGCTTGCTCACGAACCAGTCTCACTGGAGGACTTTTCCAGATCTGGGACGTGAGCTACAAACCCGTGCTGCACCAGTGCATTCAGACGATCGCCTCAGTGGCACACATCAAGTGGCGCCCTCAGAAGAAGTACCACATTGCCAACAGCTCGCTGGTGGTGGACTGCACCATCAACATCTGGGACACGCGACGCCCCTACGTGCCTTTTGCTGCCTTCACTGAACACAAAGACGTGGCCACAGGTGCCGTGCCTACTACATTCATTGCTTTTCGTCGTTATATTTTTATTTATAGGCTTGCCTTCAATATATCAATGAGCCATTTGTGAGTGGCATGCTCTCTACTCTTCTACTACATTGCTGTAGTTTTTAGTTAGGCACATTAACTGTGGTTAACATGTTAACAGGTAGCGGTGTAGATAACACTTAAAGGGGTCACCATCGAATTTCGAGGCTATAACTAGCCTCTTGCGGGTTTTCTCTGTATGCGAGGACACTCCACACGAACAGTTGGACACAGCAAGTGTTTAGAATATACAGTAGAACCTTGATAATTCAAACTCTCGGTTACCGTAATTACTCGAATCTAACGCGCACCTTTGTTCCGGTTAAGCGAGTTCATAAATTGCATGCGCGTTAGAATCGAGTACGAAAAAAAAAAAATGAATACGTTCATTCTATTGCCATCGACATTCCAAAATGGCCGCCCCCTTCGTGCGTCGGCATGGCGCGTCGGCCATTTCTGCCTATGTGTTTCCCATGTGCGGCACTTCGTACGTGTGCTGAGGAGTTCGTCATCTTGGTGTGCATTAGCATCGACGGCATGGAAGGGTCGACTCCAAAAACTCGACGAGTGCACCACGATGCCGCTTTTAAAAGAAAAGTCATCGCGTGTGCCGAAACGAACGTAAATCGAGCTGCATCGCGGTCGTTCGGAGCTCCCGAAACGTGCGTGCGGGACTGGCGGAAACAAAAGCAGAAGATTGTTGACAACAAAGATTCACCCGAAGGTTTCAGCGGACCACAGGAGGGTCGGTTTCCGCAAATTGAAGAGCTGCTCGGCAGTATGTGATTGAGCAGTGAGTGGCACAGCGGCCCGTGACGACAGAACTGCTCCAAGTGCAGGCTATGCAGTTAGCCTTCGAAAAAGGGCTAATGCAGAGCCAGTTTAAAGCGAGCAGGTGCTGGCTAACTAACTTTATGAAGAGGAAAGGCTTTTCCCTTTGAAGGCGAACGGGCATATGCCAAAAGTTGCTGGAGGAGTACGAAGAAAAGCTTCTGTTTTCAGAGGTTCGTCCTAAACTTGCGGCACAACAACGGCTCCCTGCTTGGTTGGGCAAATCGGGAATGCCGATCAGACGCCTCTTTACTTCGACATGCCTGGCACCACAACCGTCGAGAAGAAGGGGGCGAAGCAAGTTCGTGTGCTGACATCGGGCCACGGTAAAACTAGAGTGACGGCAATGCTCCGTTGCACGTCTGATAGGCACAAACTTCCCCCGTACTTCATATTTAAACGGAAGACGCTCCCGAAAGGAGTCTTTTTCCCGAGTGGTGCGATCGTGTGGGCCAACGAGAAAAATGCGTGCGCGTTGCAATCGATGTCTTACTTTTTTTTTTTTGTCGTGGAAACCGGGTGCACGTTACAATCGAGGGCGCAGTAGAATCGAGTAAATACGGTAATTCAAACAATATTCAATTTTTTGGTTGGCTCTCTACACTTTCAATGTATTCAAAAGCCTCTTAATTCAAACTCGTTATTTGGTTAATTCATACATTTTGCAGTTCCATACCGGAAAATATCTGCTGCTTTCCCACTATCATTTAAAACTTTGCATGTTTATATAATCTTAACAGCCTAAAAATGCCAAATAAGTTCCTTAGGCGTTTGAGGAAAAAGGCTTTGGTAGTAAAAAAATGTTTAAATGAAGCACATGTACGGTAATCCTGCACATGTACGGTAATCCTGTACAGGTGGCCAATCCTTCTCTGGTGAGATCTCACCAGAGAAGGATTGGCCACCCTGGTGCAGTATCTGGCCACCCCCTCCCGTAGGCATTCGTCAATTAACTCACGGCCCTCAGTCCCCACCAGCTGCGGAGAAACTGACCACGGCGGCGGTCAGATCTGCAAAGCAGCAGAGGGTGCTAGGAATCTCTGGATACGGACAGGCCACCATTGGAACTTGAGCTTAGCAACGTTTAACGTTAGAACGTTATCTAGTGAGGGAAGTCTAGCTGTATTATTCGAGGAGCTAGAAGGCATTAAATGGGATATAATAGGGCTGAGTGAGGTTAGGAGGACAGATGAGGCCTATACTGTGCTACAGAATGGGCACGTCATCTGCTATCGGGGCTTGGCAGACAGAAGAGAACTGGGAGTAGGGTTCCTAATTCACAGAAACATAGCTGGCAACATAGAGGACTACTATAGCATTAATGAAAGGGTGGTAGGCATTGTAATTAAACTGAATAAAAGATACAAAATGAAGGTAGTACACGCTTACGCGCCTACATCCAGCCATGATGACGCTTCAGTTGAAAGCTTCTATGAAGACGTGGAATCGGCAATGAGTAAGGTGAAAACACAGTATACTATAGTAATGGGCGACTTTAATGCAAAGGTAGGGAAGAAGCAGGCTGGAGACCAGGCAGTAGGAGAGTATGGCATCGGCACTAGAAACGCCAGAGGAGAGCTACTAGTAGAATTCGCAGAACGCAATAATCTGCGTATTTTAAATACCTTCTACCGAAAACGAGAAAACCGCAAGTAGACATGGAGGAGCCCTAACGGCGTAAATAAGAACGAAATAGACTTTATAATGACTGCACACCCAGGAGTCGTGCAGGATGTGGAAGTGGTTGGCAAGGTAAGATGCAGTGACCATAAAATGGTACGGGCTCGAATCCACCTAGACTTGAAGAAGGAACGACAGAAACTGATACGCAAGAAGCCAATCAATGAGCTAGCACTGAGAGGGAAAGTACAGGAATTCAGAGTGTCACTGCAGAACAGGTACTCGGCTCTTAGCGAGGAAACCAACCTTAGCGTAGATACAATGAATGATAATCTGACGAGTATCATCACGGAGTGTGCAGTGGAAGTTGGAGGCAGGGTAGCTAGACAGGACACCGGCAAGCTTTCCCAGGAAACGAAGAACCTAATTAAGAAGCGTCAAATCATGAAAGTGTCAAGTACAACAGACAAAATAGAACTGGCAGAGCTTTCGAAGTTGAGAGAATTGAGCACGCTTTGAAAAACGGAGGAAGCGTCAAAGCAGTGAAGAGGAAACTTGGGATAGGCAAAAGGCGGATGTATGCACTAAGGGACAAAGAAGGCAAAATAACTACCAATATGGATAGGATAGTTAAAATAGCGGAGGAGTTTTACAGAGATCTGTACAGTAGCCGAGACAACCACGACCTTAATACTATAAGAACTAGCAGTAACCCAGACAACACCCCACCGGTAATGATAGAAGAAGTCAGAAAAGCTTTGGAGAGCATGCACAGAGGCAAAGCTGCTGGTGAGGATCGGGTAACATCAGATCTGCTGAAAGATGGAGGACAGATTGTGTTAGAAAAACTAGCCACTCTATTTACGAGGTGTCTCCTGACGGGAAAAGTACCAGAGTCTTGGAAGAACGCTAACATCATCTTAATACATAAGAAAGGAGATGACAAGGACTTGAAGAATTACAGGCCGATCAGCTTGCTCTCTGTAGTATACAAGCTATTTACAAAGGTAATTGCTAGCAGAGTAAAGAAAACATTAGAATTCAATCAACCAAAGGAACAAGCAGGATTTAGAACAGGCTACTCAATAATTGACCACATTCATACTATCAATCAGGTAATAGAGAAATGCTCAGAGTATAACCAACCACTATACATAGCCTTCATAGATTACGAGAAGGCATTTGATTCAGTAGAAATATCAGCCGTCATGCAGACACTGCGGAATCAGGGCGTAGATGAAATATATATAAACATTCTGGAAGAAATCTACAGGGGATCAACTGCTACCATAGTGCTTCATAAAGAAAGCAACAGAATACCAATAAAGAAGGGTGTAAGGCAGGGGGACACAATCTCCCCAATGCTATTCACTGCGTGCTTACAGGACGTTTTCAGAAGCCTAGAATGGGAACAGTTAGGGATAAGAGTTAATGGAGAGTACCTCAGTAACCTGCGCTTCGCCGATGACATTGCATTGCTGAGTAACTCAGGGGACGAATTGCAACTCATGATTACGGAGTTAGACAAGGAGAGCAGAAAGGTGGGTCTTAAAATTAATCTGCAGAAAACGAAAGTAATGTACAACAACCTCGGAAAGGAGCAGCGCTTTGCGATAGGTAATAGTGCACTTGAAGTTGTAAAAGACTATGTCTACTTAGGGCAGGTAATAACCGCAGAGCCTAACCACGAGATTGAAGTAACTAGAAGAATAAGAATGGGGTGGAGCACATTCGGCAGGCATTCTCAAATTATGACAAGTAGATTGCCACTGTCCCTCAAGAGGAAGGTATATAACAGCTGTATCTTGCCGGTACTTAGCTACGGAGCAGAAACCTGGAGACTCACAAAGAGGGTTCAACTTAAATTGAGGACGACGCAGCGAGCAATGGAAAGAAAAATGGTAGGTGTAACCTTAAGAGAGAAGAAGAGAGCAGAGTGGATTAGGGGACAAACGGGAGTTAAGGATATCATAGCTGCAGTAAAGAAGAGGAAATGGACATGGGCCGGGCATGTAGCACGTGGACAGGATAACCGCTGGTCATTAAGGGTCACCAACTGGATTCCCAGAGAAGGGAAGCGGGGTAGGGGGAAACAAAAGGTTAGGTGGGCAGACGAGATTAAGAAGGTTGCGGGTACAAATTGGCAACAGCAAGCACAGGACCGGGTTAACTGGCGGAACATGGGAGAGGCCTTTGTCCTGCAGTGGACGTAGACAGGCTGATGATGATGATGACATGTACGGTAAAGCGTTATGCTTCTCAACTTGTATAAAGAGGTTTGTGCTGAGGGCATATGTTGCAAATAAGCAATTGGCAATTCATGATTGTTTTTAAATGTCTGATCAGCAGTAAATGGCCAATAAACTTGTGGACCTTACACCTCCGCTTTTTGTTCATTGGGTGCAGTTAGGGTTTAGAAATGCCTAAAAAATTTTTGAATGTGATAAAATCATTGCCTAATCATAATGTGTGGCGTCACTTAGCCCATATTCATATATCTGAGAACTTCTGATAATTCAAACTTCTTTGAAATTCAAAGAAAAATCAGAGTCGACTGTATTTTAATTCGCTTCTAAGGTGTACCTAAATGCTCATTCTCCCGATCGAAGGCCCCTTGCCAGCGCGTCCAACAATGACGTAGCTCTATAGGAAGTACAGTGAAAGTAGTAGTGACGTCACATAAGATCTGTAGCGAGGTGAGTGGCCTCCAGACCTCCACCATGTACATACCGACAAAGCCTCTTGGGTGCCGCAGCAAGCGGGGCATTTGCTTTGCCAGTATGTACATGGCGGAGGTCTGGAGGCCTTTAACCTCGCTGCAGTGAGCGGTGCGTTTGCTTTGCAGCTGCTCATGTGGCACGTGTGTGCGAGAGCAGACGATACTCAGCACGACGTGTGTCACAGCTTCGTGTGGTCACGTGACCAAGCCACCTCTGCTGCTACGTCACTCCCCCTGCACCCAGAAACTGAAATCGAAAATTGTCCACATAAATGAGATGATATGTAGGCTTGTGTGAATATTCGAATGCTTCGAATAGCATTCGAATATTTGAACAAATATTCGAACGGATAGTAGGATATTCGATTTCGCTTCGATTCAAATTTATATTATTGAAGATTTCGAAGTATTCGCAAGGAATGAAGGAATGCATATTGACCCGAATATATTGTCTGTAAAGGTGGTTTCACTGCAGTCTATGGGCGCTAAACCATGAAAGCACATGTTCAGGAGAAACCCGCTTTGCCGTTAAGCCCCTCTTATAATTTAAAGGGGCCCTGCAACACTTTTTCAGCATTGTCAGAAAACGCTGCCGATCGGTAGTTGAGACTACCGAGGACACACAAGCTAAACAATATAGCGCAGCACGTGGTGCGCGATTCACAATGCATTCTCAAGGTCAGCTAAAAATTGCTCTCTTCTCTCGGAAAATGACTCCACAAGCTCAAAAAGCACGTGTGACGTATTTTTTTTCCCGGTGCCATCCCTCCCTGCTTAGCTTGCAGCGCTTTCGTCGGAACGAGAAGAGAGAATGCACTTGCAGCGTGCAAGAAATCTTTGCAACTACGCGTGTACTAGACGGATTCTAAAAATATTTGGGGCGGTGAATTCATGAGGCAATAAATTAGCTTCTTTAGTGTATTCATTCCATAGCTACATGAAAAAATGTCGCACGGCCCTTTAAATAAAAATATTACTCTTAAATCAATTCATTTTACTAAGCTTAAAAGCTAGTTATGACAGCTTATATGTTCTAAGTATAATAAATTTTAAAATGTTACCTATTTCAAGGGTTATGACTCTCATTCTGCTGAAAGACAAATCCTGCTACTGCTCAAAGTTCTTTCGACTTCTTTCGAACAAAAAAAAACTGAATTTGCATAGAGGCCCTATTTCAATTTTTTTTAAATATATTCTGCAGGTTAGTTAGGTCATGATAAATGTGCCCATTTTTCTTTATATGTCATATATACAATTCGAATTTGATTCGAAATTATTCGACCAGAATCTCCATTTGTTTTGAATTTGCTTCTAACCTCAATTTCACTATTCGTACAAGCCTAATGATATTAAATTATTTAACCAGAATAAATGGATCTACGTGCATGTATCATGCTACGTGGAGCTATAAGAAATGCTTGCAGCATAGAATGCTCAAGTCACAAATAGGTTGGCACCATCCCCATAAAGTTTTTTGTGCAGTTTAATTTCTATTTCACAAACACAGATATAAGAAATTGTCAGATAAAACAAAGCAAACCGTGGATTTTTTTCTGCGGATATTGATGTACGAAAACTATGTATCATTGCGACAAAGATCAGACACTACATCAAACATTTTTATCTTGGCTGCTACAGAACTGTAGCAATACAATTAGTATATACTTTTGAGTGGGATGTTTTTGTTTCTGCAAGTATACTCCACCTCGCAGCGCTTTTAAGGTAGCAGAAAACTGTGGCACAGAATATGTCTGCTTTCACCTTTTATATGTAGGCTGTATGCTTAGAACATTGTCAACAGCATTGCACCACAGGCACTACCGAAATGACAGCTGAAGATGCTTACTATGTATTGTGATAGGGTTGTCAGCGATAAGTCGTACTAGTGTATTTGTTAATCGTTACCATAATGTTCTCATGCTTTCCTGGTGCGACGCAGTTGGCGTCATTGGTCGGCTGTTTTCTGCACTTACAGTTAAAGTGTTCTGCACTTACAGTTAAAGTGGCAGACCTTTTGTGGCTCATTTCGGTATCGGCCATACCATGACTTAACTCTTATGTGACATGAATTGAATGTGGTAAGCAGTAATAAAGATAATATCTTGAGTTTTACATGCCAAAACCACTATATAATTATGAGGCATGTCGTAGTCGGTGTTTTGACAATCTGGTGTTCCTCACTGTGCAATGACATTGCACAGTACATGAGTCTGTAGCATTTCAGCGAAATGCAACGCTGCAGTTAGGGTGGTAAGCACTAACTGGTTGGCATACGATAAGCCACTGAGGCTGAGCGGTCGGCAAATACATAAGGCTCTGTAGAGGCTCAGTAAAGGATTTGGGGCAGCGACATTTGGACAGTTAGTACAGTTTCAATTGGTGCATGATAGCAGAGCTTTACTCTATTAAGTGTTCCTCATTGCTCATCAAATGTAGTTGTTAGTATGTGGCTGTGCAGTGTTGTTGTCTTCCTCTGTGTGGAGACCTTTTTTTGTGCTATAGTTTCAACTTCCGAATATACTATATTCTATAGCAATCGCATAGGGCTGTTGTAAGTTGCTGCCTATGCTATTGGTATATAAAAACTCATGTTATGAGGCCAAGTGCAATAGCCACTGAGCCACCAGTTCAGTTGAGGTTGCATGGCTATCCCATGGAAGGGAGATGTAACATTCCGTCTTTGCACTTTCTCATGCCTTGCCATAGGTTTTGCATGGCGAAACAGTTCTGGCGTGTTGTTGTCCACGAGCAAGGACAGCACATTGTTCCAGCATGTCATGAGCGACGCCATCAAGCCGGCGACACATGCCGACTCACTCTCGGTGGCCCACGTGCTGAACCCATCGGGAGACCTAGCCTTTGCATCTAGCGACCGTTTTTTTCCCGAGCAGAGCAGCAGGTCTCGGCCAGGGCCCGTACACCCGGCATCGGCCAGGTTTCCGGCAGTCTTCAAGAAGAGCACAAACCTTGGCGACAAGTTCAGCTACGCACAGAGCACGTTATGTGTCTTTACCAACAAGGAAGTTGAGGTAGTGTATCATATAAGTACCACTTATACCATGTACCAGTTGCTGTACTGTTATGAGGAGGCTCAGTTGAGGCCACTTGTTACAGTACTCAAGTGCTGCCAAAATTTCATCTGTGTAAGACAGTGATTCTGAGGCATGAATATGTCATGGACTCCTTGTGGAACGTTATTGCATTCCAATTTGTTGGTATTTGAATTCGCTTTGACAAGAATTACAAATTTAAAAATTATCAATTAGTACATATTAAAGGTTGATGAATATGTAGACATATTTTAATGCACGTAGCCTTCTTGAAAACTTCAAAAAGTAGTTTCACTGCTGTGTGGAGCTGTTTTGCCACTGAACTACTTACTCAGAGAAAAATCATGCTGTTATGGTTAAAGTATCATATGATCTCCTTCCTGGTTAGCTTTGAAACTATCATACGAGCTATTCATAGCAAACTTGAAAACATAGCATACTGTACCCCTTGCAACATGCACCCTACTACTATAAAAATCTTGCTATTTCTCTAATTTGTGTAGAAATTATTTTATGCTAATAATCATTTGCTTCGGCGTCACTTCTAACCAGGAAGCCGGTCTTCATATATGCCTACTGACTTGCCATTCATGATTATCGCAGACACTGTCATTGACCTGGCTACGTGAGAGCGCTCTGCGATACCAGTTGTCAGGGCGTCCCTTCGGGGAGCTGTGCGACCGCAATGCCAATGTGGCCGCTGACCTGGGACGCGACCAGGTGGCACAGACATGGCGCATGCTTAAGGCCCTTTACACCCTGCAAGCCAGCGGTCCGGCCGACTTCCTCAATCTTGGTGGCCTTCTCGACTCTGCGGCCAGGGGCGATGCTGAGCGCAGTAAGTGGGTGCCGTAGCTACCGTATGTACCTCAATATTATGGGCGTGAGTTATCTTAGGCCAGGGGCTCAAACCCACCTCTGCCGGCAGGTCGCCGTCACACAGTTTAGTTCCGTAAGTAGTGCCGGGCAAAGATAAAGACATGAAGAGGAAGAGGTAGTTTATGGAAGATTGTCAGCAAACATTATTCTTTGAAACAAAATCTTTTCCATGTCTCAAATTCGGATCATATTGAAGGAAATATGGTGCCAGAATTCTAACATGTCGATAACAATTGCAGAAGTGGCTAAAAATCTCAGTGTCTATCCTGAAATATAGTTTTTGTTTCACGGTTATGTTTCAACTCGTAGTGGCCATGTGGGATACGTCACGACAACAATGCTTCAAACCAGGCATGCCAGTCTAGCTCACAAACATACTTACTATTAAGACAAAAAAAAAGAAAAAAGTAGGATGAAAACAGTCATGTGCGGGCGTGTGTCATGTGTTTCCTCTGCCTTAGGTGATACATTCCTTGCCTTGTACCAGGCACAGTGCGATAGTTAGTCTCTATTCTTGCCTTGATTCTGGCCCCTTTGATCGAAAGCAAGAGAATATTTATTTGCTCCGTGGTAGGATTGAACCTTAACCCGCAAAACAAAGGTTTTTCTTTTCCCTGTATCAGCACATAGTTTGAGTTTAGTTTATTTACCATATACAGTTGTACAGTAAGTGGCTGGGACAGAGGAAAAAAGCTGTATAAAACAGCTTGACAAAGTCCCTGTACAAACAAGGTATCACTCAAAATATATATAAAGAATAAAGCTATACAGTGAAACCTCGTTATACCGTAGTTGGCCGGAGCTCGGAAAAAGTATGTACTAAACGGTAGTACTGATTAGCCGAAATAGCGTTAGGTCGCTTACTTACCTGCCAAAAAAAGAAACCTTCAGGGAGTGCGATGAAAGAACAAAAACGTGCAGTAATTTATTAACTTCACGTGACAAAGTCTGTAATCTTCATTTGACGACGCGGCGGCCTAGCAGCAACGACAGCGGCCTCAAACTCACTTATGCTGTAAGCCAGCTTTTCCGCCAGCCCCCTTTTCTCGGCAAATACCTGCATGACGCTGACGCAAGGCGCAGCTTTGGCCACTGCCGGACCTGGATCACCGTTGTCGCTTTCCATGTCGTCCTCATCACTTATCATTTGGCGACACTTCGACAACCGAGGCAACAATGGCTTCGTCGGACATGTCCGGAGATGTCTGCACATCGCTGTCTGCGTCTCTGAAGTCGGGGAAAAAAATGCCTTCTGTAACGCCCTGCCGCTCTAACACTTCAGCTAGCAGAGTCTTGCAAGCTTCGTCTACGATGTCCGAAGTCTGGTCGATGCTGTCACTGGCGTCATCTGCGTCGCCTGCACACACACTGAAGCCAGCACGCTTGAAGCAATTTTCAACTGTCGTTGCTTCAACCTGCCGCCACGAGTATTCGAGCAGGTGAATCGCGCCAATCAGGATGATGGAGAATAATTTGCCACATTCAATGGCGAAAAAAAATATGCGCAGCAGATTCTTCTTGTAGAGCTGTTTTACAGCTCGAATGATGCCTTGGTCCAAGGGCTGGGCAATCGCTGTTGTGTTTGGTGGCAGAAACGCTAACATCACAGCCGTTAGGTTGTCCAGGGCGACGTGCGCCGAAGCGTTGTCTAAAATAATAACAACTCTTCTGTTCTTAGCCGGAAAACGACGATCGATGAGGCGCACATACTTCTCAAAGAGTTTTGCCGTCATCCATGCTTTGGTGTTGCTGCCATAGATGACTCCTGATGGCAACAGGGTGCCTTTGAAACATCTAGGCTTTGCCGACTTTCCAATCACGAGGAGCGGAGTTTTGTCGGTTCCAGTCATGTTTACGCAAAACGCCACTGATATTCTGTCTTTTGCATGCTTGCCGCTGGTGCACGTCTTGCCTTTGAACGCGAGCGTTTTGTCTGGTAGCAGCTTGAAGAATGGTGCCAATTCATCCATATTAAAGATGTCATCAGGTGCGTAGTCTTCCAAGTTGTTCTTCAGCTGACCATTTTGCCACTGCTCCGCGCCATCCACGTCAGCAGCAGAACCTTCTCCCGAAACAGTCTTCGTGGTAATGCCGTGCCTCGCCTTAAATCTGGCCAGCCAGCCATTGCTGCACACGAAGTTGTCATGGTTGAGCTGCGAGGCAAAAACGAGAGCCTTCTCCACGAGCAGGGGTCTGCTGATAGGCAGTTTTTTTGACCGTGCAGCTTTTAGCCACTTCACCAGCGCCTCCTCTACATCCGAAAACACCGAACCGCATAGCCGGCACCTTTCCGCAGTTGCAGCAGCACTGCCGAGCAACTTCTCTCTGGAATTCCAAATTCCACACACCGTGGTTAACGGCAGGTCTTTTTCGCGTACCAGTGCCGATTTTTTCGTGCCACTTTCAATAGCATGAGTTATGTCCGATTTCTGTCCAATTATGTCCAATTTTACGAAGCAGCACAAGCACACATGCACAACACGTGAAAAACGACGCGAGAGCTGTATGGCATGGATCAACCAGAGAACTCCTATGCACGGCACCAAAGGAACAAAGAAAGCAAAGCAAGCACAGACCGTGCTTGCGTGTAGAAGCTTAGGCTGGCATGACGCTAGTTGGTATGGCATGACGATAGTTATAGCGCGACAACAAAACGACGATGCAGAGACAAGGAGGACACGAAAGACACGAGCGCTTCTGTCTTTCGTGTCCTCCTTGTCTCTGTATCGTGGTTTTGTTCTCGCGCTATAACTATCATTGTGTTTGTGTGTTTGTGCAAAGCGCCATCGCGTGGGCAACACCAGAAGCCTAGCCGGCCGAGTGCTTCTTGTTGCAGAAAAATCCTAGAGATGGTGCTCACCAACACAGCCGCCATCATCATCAACACAAACAAGCGAGGCGTGTTTCGATCTCTGGGGCTTGCTGTTCTGTCGGGACGCCCAGTGGGGGATGACATGCCGCGGCGAGTGCACAACGAAAATTGGATAAACTACTTATTAACCGATACTTACGTGATAAGCTGGTACGGCTTATGCGGATACAAAATGCATTATGTTCAATGGCTGCCTAGTCGGGGATTTGACTTCACTACTTTTAAAACGAAACTACTGTTTACGTGGGTACGATTTAATGAGGTTTCACTGTATATCTTTTTTCCTGTCTAAGGGCCACAGTCCTGATTTTCTCCAAGTTTCTTTAAATTAAAAAAAAAGAAAGTATTCTTGGGGGGGATTTCTCAACCACACAGCTAATGGCACATCAACCTTTCAAGAAATGGAGTGTGCAACTTAATATACCATATTTACTCGCATAATAGGCGCACTTTTTTCCAGAAAGTCCAGCTCCAAGTTTGGGATGCACCTATTCTTGGGGTAAAACTTCAAAAAATATCATTTCCATTTACAGCATAAACTGCCAATAATGCATACGTCGTTGAAGTCACGAATATCCGCCCTACATCCAAAACAACTTTTTTCATAGGCTACACCAGCACAAAGCATGTTGAGCATGTGGTCTCGCTTGTCCGAGAATTGAGGCATGCGTTGGTTGTGCATTCATATTTCCGAAATTTTAACATCGAAAGACCCACATCGCCAACGAAATGAAGGCGAAAAAAAAAAGTACAGCAAGAAAGCGCCATCGCAGAAATTCGCCGATTACGTTTAGGCCACCTAGATTATGCGCATTATTACTACCAAAATTTTGTGCACTGTACTTGGTACTAATCGTTTGATTTCGCGGGCTTGCATCCCATATTCAAGACATTGTAATCGAATCACGAACCACCATTTGAGTGTTGCAGCGCCACCCAAGGCCTATTTTCTTTAAGTAGAGCCATCAAAAAGAGTTGATTCCGTACAAAACCGCAATTTCGATCGCCCGTGACCGCCACCGAGCAGTGATTAGGCCAAGCCTACGATTCGGCATGTTGTCCCGAGAAGTTTGTACAAGACAACATGAAGATAGGCAGCTAAAAGATTGCACTCAAGCATTGATCCTGGAGTAGTGTGCGTGATACAATGTTTAGATTTGTGGCCAGGAAATCAACTGCGATAAAAGTCCACAGAGTTTGTGCAAGTCCGCGTAGTGACCGCACTGACAACAAAAGTGAAATCTCGCGGCGGAATGCCAAAAAGCTTTTAAATTTGCGGACGAGGTGGCAAAGGTGATAACGACGACACTTTTTTGGACAGGAAGCTCAATGAGCACTTGACGGAGACGCGATTGTTCATTGGCCGAGCGAAGCTACCCCGGCCCTGGTGCAAAGGCGACACTAGGCACCATAGCGACACCTAGGCAACCACCCTTCTTCACTGGCAAGCCCGCGGAGCTGGTGCAGCGCTGCCATGGTCTTTTCTTTGCCACAGTTGCTTTCATTTTTGCCACTTCAGTTAACGTAAGAGGATGTTAAATTGCAAATGTGCAAATTTGGTGCTAAACTACCAATCAGGGCTAAGTTCGGGCAGTGCTCATTTTGTGTGGAAATAAAAAAATCAGATTTCTGGCGACCACACTGGGGGTGCGCCTATTATGTGAGTGCGCCTATTATGCCAGTAAATACAGTACACGAGTAATCATTAAACAATATAATATTGTTTTACGACATGTAATTTCTTGCATGGGGTGTCTATTGTTACTATTTATAGCTGTCAACCAAGTTAGACTGAAACGAACTCCAAAATGAAGATATTTGAAACACAAGGTACAGTACACGTGGGCTGAAACGCGGGGCTCTATGTTTCACTTTTTGCGTCTAGCTTCATTCCCAACGTCTACAGTTTGTGCCATATCAGCATAATTTTGATTTGAAGAGTTGCATCATAACCACCATTGCCTTTAGCAGCCACATTTGCCACATCGCCTGCAGTTACTTATAGCAGTTGTTCTAGAAAAAAAAAAACTTATTCTTCATATCAATTTCTGAGCACAGTACAAACATACAAACATACATGCATGCAGGTTCGCAGGAAGGGAGCAACTTCCACACGAGCCGGCACAACAGTGGCAACGCACGCAACCGCAACCACAGCGGGGGCAAGAAGCCTGCCGTGGTCAGCCGGCACCTGAGCGGACAGGGTGGTCTGGACAGGGGCTCCCAGGCAGGACCCGATGCACAGCAGACCACGGGCGAGGACTCTGCCTCGAGCGGCATTGAGGATGACCAGACGCTGGCTTACATTGCCAGTGGAATGGCCAACACACCGGGTGACTTCCTGTTCGGAGATGACAGTGTAGCTTCAATACAGGGGTTCTCCTGCAACCTACAGGTAAGCACACATGATCTACTACCATATTCATTCCATGCGATGAGACTGTACAGCAATACTGCGATAGCTTGCATGACTAGTTAAAGCTCACTGCATTCAATGATACCTGCTCAACAGCTACACATGCTTATTCCATGACATTTTACATTACACACTGTCTCTGTGATCATGCACAAGCCACAAAAGCATGAGTGCTTCCCTTGGCCGTAATCAGCCCATATGCCATGCGATCGTGTTTTCGTGTAATGTCACATTGTGAAATTTCATGGGGACACCACTAATTTTGGCAATCTGTGATGTCATGATGACGTCACATGGTGATGTCATCACATTACAGTAAAAGCTCGTTAATTTTCAACTAATTAATTTGAACTACTGCGTTAATTGGAACTGATGTTCATGGTTTTGCCATAATATATAGCATCTGTGGGTTAACCAACTCTTTTATTCACGTGCTCATCGGTTCTCCTATCGATAACTCGAACAGCGTGCCGCTGCGTAGTGGTATTTTATGTTGCCGCCGCAAGCTTTCATGGCTCGACCATAGATGGCGCGAGCACTGAGCACAGCGCCTAGATGCATGCCGTCACTGGCATCATTGCACTCTCTCTTCACATTGTGTGGTGGTTCGTGCCGGACGTGTATGTGGGGCTGTTCAATTTTCAGGCCTCCGGCACCTCTCTGGCTAGCCAGAGCTAGCCACAGGGTCAGTCAGCTAGTTCCGGTCTGGACAGGAAACAGCGTTGTGGTCATGTGTGTAGGGAACTCGAGACAACCCGATACTGCCCGAAGATCACAATATTGAACACTGGGACAGATAGCGTAAACGTAAATAAGCTCTACCGTCGTGGCAGCAAACGAAACAATGTGCCCCATGCGCGTTGGTTTTTTTCTGCACTGTCCGCTTGGAAATACGTAGCTAAGCTCGTCAAAAAGCTAAAATAATATCCTCGAGCGTACGCATTTGGGGTATTACTTCGTACGCTCGCACAATCACTTGTTGCATCCTCGAACGAAACAGCCAGCTAGCGCATGCCTAAGTTCTAAGAACTTCACACTCGCAAACATACAACGGAGCGAGCTAGTTCGATCACAGTTGTCTTCGCTAAGTGCTCAGAAAGCACGAACGGCTCCACAAACGACTACTGCAAAAAAAATTTTAAAAAAACTCCAAAGCTGTGTCTACGCGTGCGTACGAACGTGGAGTACATAACTTTTGAGGCATGTGCACGACGCAGTTAGCAGGCAACAGTTCACTGCGTTGTTCACAGGAGGAAGCTTCACGGGAAACATAACAAAAGCGATGAACAGTAATCGCAATCACCTCATTTCCAAAGGTGGAACAGGCTTTAGAAGATAACGCCACGTGTAATTACAAGCAAAGGTGCAGTCCTCAAGTGCCCTCATTGCAATCCGTCGAGTCCTCACAAAAATGACGCCGAGCGCGTATTGTACCTTTTCGGCGTCTTCTAGCACAAAACCTACAAAAGCCTCCCCGCGGGTCGCCAGAACCGTCCAATTCGAGAAAAACGAACGCCAACCAGAAGTGAGCTGTGGGGGAAACGGAGCAGCCCGAGAAAAACAAGCAGGCTAGTTCTGGCAGCCCGCGGACAGCCAGAAGTAGAAAATCGAAGAGCCCCTGTGTAGTCTCCGTGCTCTTTGTGTACAGCACATTCAGTCGCCAGGGCCTGTGTGCATCAGAGCAACCAAGTCGTTCACTGCAGTGCCGTGAGTTTTGTACTATGTGCAGTGATGTTGCCTTTGGCTGCTGGACCCAGCATATCTACGCTCACTATGACTTCTCGCGGAAGAGGACAGAGCACCAAAACGCTCAAGGAGAAAGTAGAAATTCTTCGTCAAGTGGACAGTAGCAAAACAAGCTAGCTTTAAATCGCAAAGAGGCATGGCATCCCAAAAAGCACTGTTTCAATGTATATAAAAAAAATGAGAGAGCGACTGAGGAGGCCTACGCAACATATGCGTTCACTAACATAGAAGTGTGGCAGCTTGGACTAGTTGGTATGACATGACGATAGTTATAGCGCGAGAACAAAACGACGACACAGAGACAAGAAGGACAACTACTGCGACTACTGCGAAGAAGAACGACTACTGCGACTATTGCGAAGAAGGGCGACTACTGCGACGACTACTTCTTGATCACTAGCACTCGTGTCCTTCGTGTCCTTCTTGTCTCTGTGTTGTCGTTTTGTCCTCGCGCTATAACTATCGTCGTTCACTAACAGTCGCAAGAAACTTCACTTGGCGAAGCACCCGGAATCGGAGCACGAAGTGTTCATGAGGATCAAGGAAGTGAGGAGCCAAAACACCTCACTGAGTGGCCCTATCGTTATGGCGAAGGCGGCAGACTATGCGCTTCACCTGATTTTAAAGCTTCAGAGGGCTGGCTCCATCGTTTTCGAGAGAGGCGCGAGATTGTGTTCCGCACCGTGTCTGGTAAAGGCAAAGAAGTGAACAGCGAGACATGCGCAAAGGGCCAAAGCGGTGCTTTGCAAGAAAACCTTCACGTGTATTCGCCACGCTATATATTTAATGCCGACGAAACCTCATTATTTTATAAGCTGCTGCCAAGCAAAACGTTTATCTACAGAGGCGCACATTTATCTAAAACTGTGCTGGCGGGAAGAGAAGTAAAGAGCGTGTTACTGTCTTGGTCGCAGCAAACATGACTGGGACCGAAAAACTACCACTGTTGATGGTAGAGAATGCCCTGAAGCCTCGTTGCTTCAAGAACTTCTGCACACCACCGGCAGATTATACAGCCAACCGCAAGGCATGGATGACCCCGGAAATATTCAGACAGCGGCTGCTAAAGCTCGGTAGCAAATTTTAATTAGCTAACATAAGGGTGTTCTTGGTAGTTGACAACTGCTCAGCACATGTGGTTGAATGTGGGCTTGAAGGCAATCAAGCTCTTGTTTCTGCCGCCGAACTCAACGGCAGCTTTGCAACCAATGGAACAGGGGGTCATTAAGAACTTTAAGGGGGGAGGTGGGGATCGAAAGTGAAATTCTTTAGTTTTTGTCGTAGAGCAATGAAATTTGGCATGCTTACTGGAAACTGCGCTAAATGATAAATGACAAAGTTTCATTCAGCTATCTCCAGTAGTTCTGGCATTATAAATTTTTTTATCCATCAGTGTACTACCAAACTTGCCCAAAGCCTGGTGTGACAAAAAAACATGGTAGAAGCCTATAGTTGCTCTTATATTTTAGCCATTGGGATGGTTGATGTCGTGACATTCTGCAAATATTTTTATGACTCTGTTTTTATTTTACAGAGAACATTGTATACATGCTTGTAAATGTGGTCGTTATCATAATGTGAAATTAGCTTAGGAGTAAAAATACTGAGGTAGTAATTAACAAATATGAAAACGTCACGACATAGAAAATTCACTGAGGAACACAATGCAAAAAACCACATGAAAATCCGTCAAGCCATAGTCATGCAAGCATCGTGGCAAGCTGGACAGTCGGGTCAAAACACGTTTCTGAGAAAACTGGCGTTAAAGTTGAACAGTCAGTAAAGGTCCATCAAAATGCCCCGGGACTGTAATACTTTGTGTCTTTGCTTGCGAGGGTCTTCTTACGTCCTTTCTCTTCCATTTTTTCTGCACTGCGTGCTTTTCGTTTTCTTTGCTGGTCTTTTTCTTCAGCTCTTTGAAGGGCGAGGCTAGCAGGTTTGATGCCCACGGACTTGCACATTTCAGTGTAGGCTCGCAAATTCCCAAAATTGTAGCGTGCAACTGCTTCATGTACTGTTGTCTCCACTGCGAACAATGAAGCGTGTTGGTCCTTTGAAGTCAGTGACCAAATAACTGAATGCAAGCTTTCCGCCGCATTCTGAGTTTTGTTGCCTTTGCATCGCTCCAACAGTTGCGGGTCAGAGAGACGTTGGTATACAGGCAGCAGAGCCTCCGCTACACGTTTCGACAGGTTATACCTGTGAGGTGGTGCTGGCTCCATTTTGGCCTGTGCTGAACGATGTTTGCACCAGCTATCAGGGCCAGGTGGGCAGAGCTCATGGTGAGGCTCGTCGTCGGTGGACGTGACGTGATAAAAAGTGGCCATCACGGCTCTTTGCATGTCAGGAACACTTGTGTGTTTTCGCAAGGCTAACCCGTAGTAGCTGGTCAGTTTTTTAATCAACTCCTGCGTCAGTCCACCTCTCCCACCCAATGGCTCCTCTTTCTTAGCTCTTGTCACCAGTGTGCGGAGAGCGGTGCCCATTCTCTTCTGCACATGGTTCACGCAGTCTTCTTTGGTCAGTGGTATGAAGCCGTACACCTCATCTTTGCACAGAGCAAGATAGGTTCGGCTGTCACCATCACATATAATGTTGGTGTAGCGGAGGCCATACCTGCTGACAGAGCGCCTGAAAAGTGTCAGAGCAGCCTCCACTTCCATCTGTCCGGAGCCAACATCAGTATTCTTCTGACATTGATGTTTCTCAGCCCAAGTGACGAAGTTGGGGTCGCTCTCTGCTGGTTGTTGACAACACCCAAGACAGAAGTTGGAAAGGACTGTGCAATCCAGCACAAGCCCCGTGTAAAACTCAATAATACATCCTACCCCAATGTGTGAGCTGTGGCCTCTTGTAAGCCACGTGCCGTCATACACAACTGTAATGTTGTTTGGGCTTGATGGCTGCATCTTACTGTACACGTCTTTTACCGCAAGCACAGCATCTGCAAAGATGTTTTGTGCAGCTTCCTCTGCTCCTGGTTTGAATGTTTTTTTTTAGGTGTTCCTGATAGGTTTTTTGATGAATGCCCCGATGAGAGACATTCATTGTAGCCCAGAGGTCATTCAGGGCAGTGGGCCCTTTTCCAATAGACTTGATTGCTTGCATGGCTCTTAGGTTGACTTCAAAAGCCCTTCCTTCGGATTTTCTACTGGATGACCAAGGTGAATGAATAGGGCCACAGGAAGCACACAAAAGTACCAGTTTTACTGCCAGGCCCAATTTTGTCCCATGCTGCACTGACAAAGTCTTCTTACAACATTTTGGGCAGAGTGCAGGTCCTATTAGGGAATTCATGGCAGAAACCTGAATTAGGGTGAACTCATCCTCTTTTGTTGCCGATGTTTGCTCCGATTGCTGCGCGAACCCGAACTTCCGCTCCGTTGCCGACACCTCGCGAAGTGCATCGCGGACACTGCTGGCTTGCTTCTCGGCGCCTTCCGAGGACACGAAACGAGGTTCCAGGTGTATTTGAACGGTGCGCTTCCGCTGAGGCAAACGATCGCCGACATCCTGGACAGCTGGCACCACGTCGTCGTCCGCCGCCGCGAAAACGAAACTTTTCTCGTGTTCACACCGCACCGTGATGCCGCGGCTAGTTGATGGCCCCGGGTCTTCAGTGTCACTGCCAGGCGTCGATTCACCGTCACTTTGAACAGCCGGCACCGCATCGTCACCCGCAGCAGCGAAAACGAAACTTCTTTCGCGTTCGGGCCGCACCGCAACGTCGCGGCTAGTTGACGGCCCCGCGTCATAGGCCTCACTGCCGAGCATCGGCAGCGAGCAGGTGTCGGCTTCCGACGACACGTAGCTTGGCGGCGACGCGGTACTCGGTTCGTCTGATTCAATCGCTGCTGACTGCTTCGTTTTCCCAACAGGAGGCTTGCGTTTACGCTTCCCGTAAGCGTACTTCGTCCGGTACTTCGTCCTGCGCTTCCGGCCCACGCGACGATCCATTGCGGGCGCTAAGCCTCGCGCTAGAGAAGAGTTGGCGTATCGGCGACCGTATCGGCGTATCGGCAGGGGATTCGCAAAATTCGCAGACGTGCGTGCGCGGAGCAGACGACCAGCGCAAGCAAGCGCGTCCCAGCAGCCACTCACAGAGCGCGCTCAGTACCACGTGACAGGAGCGACCAATGGGTGCGCGTCTAAGGCGTCCCGGATGCCTTCGCATTTTTTCTGTTTGTGCGTTTATCTTAGCTCGTAGAGTCGTGGTTTCACCGGGAGAAGTACGGCGGTGAAGCAAGCTTTCCACTGACACCAAGCTTTCCGCGAGCGGCGGCGAAGGCGCGGAAGTATCGCGCTCGGAAATGGGCCATTTTCGCGCAGATTTCAGCCAGCTTTTTGCGATCCGCGGTCAGAAAAACATTTTTTAAGCTTACTTTGAGATCGTTTTCGGCGGAAATATTTTTAGATATGATAGAAATGGTGATGCAGAATCCAAATCTGCCCTTATCCAAAATTCGTTTTTTTGCGAGAATTTCGCGATTTGATCCCCGCGTCCCCCCTTAAGAGCTTTTATAGGCACCTTATGTTGAAGCGTTTGGTGTTGTGTGCCACTGCTATGAAAGGTTACAATGTGACGCTGCTCACAGCCTTGCATATGTAGAACCGGGTCTGGGATTGGGTCGTGGCAACAACTTTGCCAATTGCTTCCGCCGCAGTGGTTTTTGTGGGGCCAATGAGGGCACAGCTTGCGAGCCCGACAAATGTGAGGCCGAGGTCATTCCTGCTGGACTGCGGGATGCGCTGGAGGACGTGAGCTTTGACGACTACGTCGATGCAGTTCGCAGGGCAGTGGTCTGCGGCGCATTCATCGACGATGATATCATCATGCAGGTGACTGACGGAGAGGCGGCTGTTGTCGATGTAGGTGAGGATGATGAAAAGGATGAGACCCTGACGCGGCCCTCAGCTTCGGAGCTGATGAAGGCTATGCGTGTTGCGCGCCTATTCTTCAGCTTCGAGGAAGGCGAAAAGGATGCTTCCCGCCACGTTTGTGCATTGGGAAACAAGGCTATGGTGATCGCATTCAAAGAAGAGAAGCAGAAAGGAATCACGGATTTTTGTCACAGATAAATATTTTGAGTTATTTTACAACAATCTAGTCTCGTCTTGCTGTTTTTTCAATGAATTTCGTTAGTTAGAATTAAAGAGCTTATACTGTACGATATTTGGGGTAACTAGTTGTGACCCCAGTTGGCCCCAATGCCGACAGTCGTTTTTCACGTTTGATGAGGCACCTAGGTTTTTCGCCTTCAAATATATGCAGTAACTGCTCACAACTGTTGCTGGAAATGAAACCATAGAGCCACTTCTGGGCAGTATGGTTATTGCTCCACATTTAGGAATATCATGCTGCTCTTCAAACCTTTATTTATTTATCTATGTATTTTCAGTTTATTTTTCAATGAACATGGCAGGTTCCTAGTTCTGGAGGTACGGACAACATGCAACAGCAGCAGCAGGAGTGGTCACTGCCCACCGAGGCATTTGAGCCACGTCATCCTATTCGGGACTCACCGCCCGTGCCAGACCTGGGGCACCCACAGAGCTCGCCCACTAGTGGGGACGAGGAAGACGGGCCCGAGACAGTCATGTTCGGTGGCGGCATCGGAGGGGACACCGAAGATCAGGGCAAAGTGCTGACCGTGGTCAGGCCCTTGTGCATGCCTGCCTGGAATTGCAGAGAAGTTGTTCTCAGCATGCTTGGACACTACGTAGACCAGGTAGGTAGCTTCGTTCTTTGTAAATCTCGCCACAATTTATATGATGTTTACTGCACTTGTACAAATATGCCGTAATATCTTGTAAACATTAGCTAAAAATATGCGGCAGATACAGTTGAACCCGACTATATCGAAACCGTTTACGTAGAATTATCCTGTACATTGAACAACTTCTGAATACAGTATAGTTAGTGAGATTATGTAGCGACAACTGCGGTTACATGGAACAAGAATTGCAGCGACTCCCGAGATGTTAAACGTCGAGCGAGGCAAAAGTGCCTCCGGAAGTTGACTTTCCCTCGTAGTGGCTGGAGCTTTTTCCAATGCTCACTCCAAAAGTGGTTTGGAAAGCGCATGACCCACTCTCCCTACCATGACCGCGCTGCGCCGGCCGAATTGCCATCACCCCCCTTGCAAAAGATTATCCTGACCCGCCACAGCGTTTGCTGAGACAGCCAATCGGTGCCTCTTGTACTTTCGTCGTGTGAGCGCGTGGGTCGTGCGAGTAATCTTTCTGCATTTCTCGTTTGTTGTGCTTCGCACCACGTGCCTGTGCAATGATGGCTAGTGTGAAGCGTCAGAATTAGCCTTTTGCCATGAAGCTCGAAACTGTAATCTGAGTCGAACCTGGTGAGGAAAAAAGTCAGACGTTGCAGTAGCGTACAAAATTCCGAGCAGCACTCTTAGCACGATCTTGAAAAATAAGGCGGAGATTTGAGACAAAGTGGACTGAAGACCCGGTGTCTGTGGCGTTCAATGCGTACGCACGGCATGGTCTTGTATGAAGACGTCGAGGCAGCAGTGTTCAAGTGGTTCGTCGATGTTCAGTCACACAAACTCCCCATGTCCGGCCCCATGGTCAAACAAAAAGCCAAGGACATGTCTTTTCTCTTTGGCAGGGAGGATTTTCAAGGTGGCTCCGTTTGGCTACAGCGGTTCAAAGAAAGGCATGAGATTGTAGGCAAAGCTGTTACTAGCGAAAGCGAAGCTGTGGACTTGAACAGTGCAAACATATTTCCACTTGTAGTAGTGGGTCAAATGCATGGCCAGTGGCACAGATTGGGATAGAAGTGCTCGCACTGTTTTTTTTTGGGAGCCTCCTCAACCGACGCATTTTATCAAGAGCCCAGCCGCACTACGACCAATAAACCTCACCTGGACCTCTGAGGCGACAATATGAATGCTAGAAAACTGACCCAACATTACGGCAAGATATGAACACCGGGATACCTTGAAAGCCGATGAAACTGCTCTGTTTTGGCAAATGCTTTCAAATAGACACTTTCGTTTCAGGATGATAAATCCCACGGCTGGAAAGTGAACAAGGCCCATGTATCCGTGCTGTTGGCAACCAGTTTCTACAGATGAAAAAAGCTTCGGCCTCTAGTTATAGGCAAAAGCAAGTCACCGTGGTGCCTACGGAATGCACTGCCACTTCCAGTGACCTACTGGTCAAACACAAAGGTGTGAATGACTGGAGAGCTTTTCAACAAGTGACTCTTATCGTGGAACGATGGTTTGATAAGCGAAGGTTGCAAAGCATGTTTGCTTGAGGACAATTGTTCGTCACACCGCTGCAGTGCGTGTTTTAACAACATTGAGCTGCGAATTTTGCTTCCAAGTGCTACGTCAGGTCTGCAACCGCTAGATCAAGGCGAAATATGCTCGTTGAAAGCCGGCTATTGGAAGTGCCTAGTAGGGATACTGCTGCTAAACCTTCACACGAATGTGAAAAGTTGCGGCCTCGCCTGCTTCGACTTTTTAAACCATGTTGAGGAATGCGTGCTGTCGCAGGCAGCGAAGTTCCTCTAACAGAAAATGATGGAAGACTGTTTGAAGTGTTGCTAAGCTAGCTTTGTCACGAAGCGCTTTTATGTATGGTATGGTGGACTCCCATTAAACGGAAAAGTCGCATAAACGAAACTATCTAGGCTTATTTGGTTGGTCTCCTCTATATTTAATGATAAAAAATTTTCGGGTATTCTGAACATTTTTTTTCGCTTACCGTATATACTCGTGTAAGGGCCGCACTTTTTTTTCGAAAATTTTGCTAGGTGCGGCCCTTACACGAATCAGGCCGATTTAGTACAGGCAGTACAGGCCAAAGGTCTGTACTGTTTATGCAACAGTAGCAGAGTGCAAGAGTCACAAATGACATGCCAGAAATGTTTTTATTCGGATTCCATTTCGCTGTCCTCGTTCTCGGAGGAGCTCGCCTCGGCGTCCGCGTCTTCCCAGAGACGGTCATCTTCGGTGCCGTTCATGGAGTTCGAAATTCCCGTTACCTTGAAGCTTTTAGCAACTACTTCTACTGACATGGCACGCCACGCATTCAAAATCCATTCACACACCTGTTGGAGCGACGCCCGCTTCAGCCGTCCTGTAGGGGTCTTCTCGTGGACGCCTCCAGCCATCCATTCAGAGTAACATCGGCGAAATTCCACTTTGAATGGTCTGTTGACGCATACGTCGAGCGGCTGCAGCACACTCGTCAGGCCACCGGGAATGACGGCCAAGTCCGTACGAGTTGCGGCAACTCGGTTCTTGACGCGGTCGGTCAAGTGGCCCCTAAAGCTGTCCAAAACAAGGAGGGCTTTCCGTTGTAACAGCCCTCCAGGTCTGTTTGCCCAGACGGTCTTAATCCAGTCAACGACCAGTTCCTCGGACATCCAGCCCTTCTCTTGCGCACGTACGACGATTCCCTGAGGGAACTTCTCTTTTGGGAGAGTCTTCCTTTTAAATACGACGTACGGCGGAAGCCTCCTGCCGTCTGCCGTGATGCACAACATCACAGTGCACCTTTGGCGTTCTGCACCAGTCGTGCGCACAGACACACTTTTCGCACCTTTTAAATCCACTGTGGTGCTTGTTACATCGTACATAATGAATAGCACAGCATAAACGGAGACATCTTGTTTATTCCATCTTCTTCTTCTCTCCGTGGCGGCCACCGAGCGCGTGCCACCGCACAGCGCTGTAGTCGGTAGCGACGCCTTATACCACATATCCCCTCTTGCAAAAAAAAAAAAAAATAAAATAAAATAAAATAAAAAATAAATGGTAGAAACACACAAAACTGTTTTTGTCTACTTCCTAATGAAGTCCTTCAATTTCTTTGGGGTCTTCCTTTTACGCTTGCTTTTCCTTGCAGGCGCATTAAATCCTGGACTGGTCAAAGCTTGCGTGCCGTCTAGTGGAGATGATACGGGGTCTGCCCTTTCATGACCATCCGCTCTTGATGTGTCCCATTGGGGCGCACTAGATGACCGATCAGATGCAGGGGACCAGTTCATAAGAGCAGAGGTTTCAGGCTGTAATGCATGAGAAGACCGATTAAATGCAGGTGTCCAGTTCATAACAGCAGGGGTGCCCGATTTCATTTTGTTGACCGCTCCGGGGTGAACTGCGATTAACTTGGATGCGTTCCACACACGCCCATCTTCCAAGAGGTACGAGGCCGGTCCACGTTTTCCAATGATCTTCTTGGGCGCGGAGAATTGTGAAGACAGCTTACCGTGAGCTGCAGTTGTCTTAACGCGCACGTAATCACCAACGACGAAACTGGGTTCCTTGGCTCCACGTTTTTCATCGATGTAGCTCTTCGAGATCATTTGCTTGTTTTGTACGCGCTCTCGCAACTGTTCAATCGCCCTTGACGGGTCCGTGCTGAAGCATCTGTCGGGCAATCCCAATATGTCAAGTCTGGTGCGAGGTTGGCGTCGATGAAGAAGAACAGCGGGTGTCGCACCAGTAGTCGCGTGAGGCGTACAGCGATATACTTGCAGGTAATCAAGCATGGCTGTTCGTACGTCACGACGTTCAAGCAGGGCTAGTTGAATGTACGACTTCAGCACCCTATTGAATCTTTCCACCAAGCCGTTAGCTTGTGGGTAATACACGGAAGAGTTGTAGTGCGTTATTCCACGCTCCGTGAGAAACTCGTCAAAGCTTGCTGAAGAGAACTGTGGTCCATGATCGGATACAATACTACGTGGGTAGCCTTCTCGCGCAAAAAGTTCAAGTAAAAACTTCTTCACTGTAGAAGTGGTCGCATCTCGCACGAACGCCACTTCAGGCCACTTGCTATAATAGTCAATGGCAGTAATTGCATAACGGTAGTCGGCCGAAGCTTGCGAGAATGGTCCCACAATGTCGATGGCAATTTTTTCCCACGCCGCGTCAGGAAGAGGAACAGGTTGCAGTGGCGCTGGAAAGGTACGTGCGGACTTGTCACAAGACTGGCAAATCACGCATGTGCGCACCAGTTCTTCAATGTGACTATCCATGCATGGCCACCAATAGGACTCTCTCAGGCGAGCTTTGGTACGACTAATGCCTGGGTGTGACTCGTGGGCCAGATCCATAAGGCGGCGTGTCAAAGTTGCAGGCACGACAATCCTGTCACCCCGGCATAGGATATCACTTACGACAGAGAGTTCAGCCTTCACGTAAAAGTAAGGTAGCAATTCTTTTGACAGTGATTTCTTGTCAGGCCAAGAAGTAGTCGTGAAGTGCTTAACTTCACAGATAATCTGATCATTGGCACTTGCTTCTTGAAGTTCTGGCATGGTAACTACGGGAGACAACAAACAGATAAATTCCTCTTCTGGTGCATCGCGGATTAAACTCTGGACGGGTAGCCTGGAGAGAGCGTCAGCCACGACGTTTTCGCTACCTTTCCTGTATTCGACGGTATAGTTGTAGCAGAGCAACCGTGAGGACCAGCGCGCAATCCTTAATGGTCGGTGACCGGTGCCTTTCGTCGAAAGGAGCGTAACCAGCGCTGCGTGATCCGTTCGTAAGATGAAAGGTCGTCCCCATAGATAAACGTGCCAGTGTTCGCAAGCCCAGACGCAGGCAAGGGCCTCACGTTCGCCGACTGAGTATTTCCGCTCATGCGGTTGAAGTGTGCGGGAGGCGAATGCGACAGTTTGCAGTGAGGTCCCGTTGTCCTGCTGAAGTACTGCACCTAATCCATATCCTGAAGCATCAGTTGTAATGAACACAGGCAAGTGAGGATCGAAAAGATGAAGCACTTCGCAAGATGTGAGCAGAGATTTCAGGCGCTCCAAACTGCTCTGTGCTGCCGCACTCCAAACGAAAGAGGCTTGTCCTCGTAGCAAGGCGCGCATTGGCTCGACAACATCCGAAAAATGAGGAATGAACTTGGAATAGAAGCCTGCAAGCCCCAGTAGCGAGCGGAGTTCGTTAATATTTGTAGGTGATGGTGCCTTTGTTATCGCCTCAATGGATGACATCAACGGAAATAATCCTTTGGCGCTCACAACGTGACCTAGAAAAGTCAACTCTGCCACGTCAAAGACACACTTGTTGTTGAGCCGGAGGCCAGCATCAGAAAGACGTTGCAATACAGCGCGCAAGTTTCCCAAATGGTCCTCTCGGGATCGCCCATACACGATGATGTCATCAATGTAAAATAGGACACATTTGCACCCTTTCAAGATCATGTGCATCATTTTCTGGAACGCTGATGGCGCCGACGCTAGTCCGAAGCAAACCCTCTTGAAGCGAAATAGTCCATCGTGAGTGATGAACGTGGTAAGGTCACGGCTCTCTGAACTGAGCGGTAACTGGTGATATGCAGAAGCTAAGTCTAGCTTCGAGAAACGCTGTGCCCCAGCCAGGCTGTTCAGGAGCTCCTCAGTTTGTGGCAAAGGAAAACTGTCTACTACCACAGCTTTGTTTGGCTCCCGTAAGTCAACACACATGCGAATCGAGCCGTCTTTTTTTCTGGCTACGACAATAGGGGAGACCCACTCAGAAGAGTCGACACGCTCAATGATGCCCTGAGCTTCTAATTTCTGAACTTCTGCCGAGACTTGCTCGCGAATGACAAGTGGCAGTCGTCTCAGTTTGCTGGCCACCGGTTGTACAGACGCGCGAACTCTGACCTTGTGAGTGAAACCTCTCACAGTTCCCAGCTCTTTTGCAAATAGGTGCTCAAACTCAGAACGTAATTCTGGAGGTAGCACAGGAGTTTCTTGCGTCATTAGAAGACACCTGAGCGGTGACCCTTGGATCTTCATATCCAGAGCAGCGATGCCGTCTACTCCCAGAATGGTTGTTCCCCCAGGCACAACGTATAGTAGAACAGAAGTGCATCGGCCGTGAAATGAGGCAGTAGCAATGAAGCATCCTTGTATAGGAATTGCTGCCTTCGAATAATCGAGAAGCTGGACGGATGTAGACTTCAGTGGATACGCTTTAGAAAAATAGCGTTGGTAAAGTTCTTCGGCCAGGATCGAAACCGATGATCCTGTATCGATCAAAAATGGTACAGAAATTCCTTCTATTTCCAACGCTGCGTAAATTCCCTTCTTACGGCTCCAGATCTGACAAACACTTAAATGGTCGTCTGGATCAGCTGTATCGTTACCTTCCGCTACATGCTGAACATTCTTCTCAAACTTCCGCAATGACTTGCACACCTTTTCAAGATGGCCAATTTTCTCACATTGTCGACACCTATGCGCTTTGGCCTTGCACAGAGAGCTATTTGCAAGGTGTGCCGTAGAACCACAACGATAACATACTTGCTCTTTCGGAGATATGCGACTTTGACCGTGCATGTTATAGCAAGTACATGTGCTACAATGCCGTTCTCTGTGATTTGAAGTATCTTTTACACGATGAACTTGCAAGTCATTTTGTGCAAGTTCTCTTGCTTCATTAGTCGCTTGATCATGCTGTTTGGCAATGGTAAGAGCCTTAGAAAGCGTGAGAGACTCTTCCAGCAGAAGGCGTTCACGTAAGTATCCACTTGTGGTTTTCTCTATGAGCTGGTCGCGTATCATGTCGTCCGTTAGATCACCGAAATTGCATGCTCCTACAAGACTTCTCAGCGCGGTGACGTAATCAGCCGCAGTCTCACCTGGGGCCTGCGTACGTCGACGGAAACGGTGACGCGCTGCAGTGACGTTCGACGTGGTTTTGAAGTGACCTTCCAGCGTCGCGATGGCGCGGTCGAACACATCAGGACTAGGGGACGTCAGTGTACCTGCCGCAGCGCTCGCAGGCACGAGGCACGGGTCGTCAGTAGTCGTCAGAGTCTGGAAGATACGTTGTCCTTCCAAGCCCAAGCAGTTGAGCAGGATCGCCTTCCGACGAATGGCAGGTAGGTCGAAGGCGCCCGAAGCAACCATGTAATTCTTGAAAGCCTGGATCCATTGCTCCCATGGAATGTCCGGGTGTCCAGGTGACGACAGGAACGGAGGTGGCGGCTGTAGCCCCGAAATACTCATCGTAGAAGATGGTAGGCAATAAACGAGGGCACAGATGAGGTTCAGGCCGGTAGCACATGGGCTGGTGAATCCTCGTCGCCAAAATATGTTACATCGTACATAATGAATAGCACAGCATAAACGGAGACATCTTGTTTATTCCATCTTCTTCTTCTCTCCGTGGCGGCCACCGAGCGCGTGCCACCGCACAGCGCTGTAGTCGGTAGCGACGCCTTATACCACAGTGCTTTCCGGTGCATCGAACCACACAGGTGTCTGGTCCGCATTCCCAATTTGGGACAGGTCGTATTCATGCTCCCTCCTGAGAGCATTCACGAAGCGATGAAACTTAATGACGTGGTCTTCGTACTCGCGCGGCAGTTTTTGGCAAATCGTCGTTCGGCGCCGAATAGAAAGCTGGTTACGGTTCATAAACCGCGTAGCCCAGCCCCGACTTGCCTTGAATTGTGCCGGGGGTATTTCCATGTGGCGAGCGATGCTGAGGGCTTTGACGCGTATCATGTCAGTCGATACGGCGTAGCCGTCCCTTCGTGTGTCGACGACGTAGTTGACGAGCTCGCTTTCGAGTTGCGGGTACTTGCACTTTTTCCCGCGAAACGCCTTTCGGCTCCTGTTAGTAGCGGCGAGGGCATCTTTCTGATTCATCCAGTAACGCACGCGCTTCTCATCGACGTCGTACTTTCGTCCAGCTTCCCGCTTCCCGTGCTCCTCGGCATAGTCAATCACTTGCAGCTTAAATGCTGCAGTGAATGATCTCAGATGCCGGCCCATCGTCCGTCACGTGCGCTGGCTTCTGCAGGGTTCACTACAACCAACAAAGTGACACCGACGACACCGATCTGAAGTCGCGCTGCCAACGTATCGACACGATGCTAGGAACGATGCCAACAAAGAGGCCGCACAAGGCAAATATGGCGGCGCGCTGTCAACAGCGTGGTCGGCGCGTCGGCGGAAGTAGAATAAAAGCGGAAAAGCGTGCAGCGCCATCTGGCTGTAAATGAACTAACTACACTTTTCTGGCGGGACATTTTGAACTTTTGTTTTTTTTTTTCGAAATATCCGCTTTCAAAGTTGGGGTGCGGCCCTTACACGAGGGCGGCCCTTACACGAGTATATACGGTACATCGGTTAAGTGAAACTAAAACGGGCAAAAATCCATGAATGGCAGAAGTGGCCACGGCATTTTTGCAACCATGAAACATGTACCGAAGCTAGCCAAGTCAAGCCAACCCAGCGATCGCACATGTCCGCGCACGCCATGGCGCACTCTGAGCAGCGATCGACGTCTCTTCGTGAACTTGAGATGGAACCAAAAAAAACGGCAGCACAATGCACTTTCGCTCACAACGAAAGTAAGATCATTCAATAACTTGACCGCAATGACCTTTCGAAGACGGATATTGTGAAAAAGTTCAATATTCCCAAGTCCACGCTGTCGAGGATACTCAAGAACAAAGGGAAGATTGAAGAAGCTGTAAAGTTTGGGAACTTCGCTTTGGACAGAATGCAGATGAGGACGGCATACAAAGAAATCGAAGATGTTCTTTTTCTCTGGTTCAAGCGAGTGCACAGTGCGAACTTCTCGATCAGTGGCCCCATTTGGAAGAGAAGGCCAAAGAGATTGCTACTTGGATGGGGTTCGAGGACTTCCGGGTGAGCGATGGCTGGCTGAGCTATTTCAAAAAACGGCATGGTCTTGTCTTTAAGACAGTTTCTGGAGAAAGTGCGGCTGTAAGTAGAGATATTTGTTGTCGCTGGCAACAGGGGAAGTTGCAAAAAATTTTGGAAGCCTACGATCAACGGGACGTGTTTAATGTTGATGAAATGGGGTTGTTTTACAAAGCACTCCCTACTAAGACTCTTGCTTACAAGGGCGAAACCTGTGCGGGAGGAAAGTGAAGCTAAGATCATATAACAGTGCTAGTAGGTGCCAACATGAACGATAGCGAAAGGTTGAAGATGTTAGTCGTGGGGAAATCAAAGCACCCACGTTGCTTCAAAGGTGTGCGCACGCTGCCTGTCACTTACCGCGGGAACGGCAAAGTTTGGATGACACAAGCAATCTTCGAGACATGGTTGCGCGAAGAGGATAGAAGATTTACTCAGCAGAATAGGAAGGTTACTTTTATTGTTGATCAATGCCTTACTTACGGTCAAGTCGATAGATTCAAATCGATCAGCCTAGAGTTCCTGCCACCAAATGTTACTGCAATCTTTCAACCGATGGACCAGGGCATAATTAAAGACTTGAAGGTTCTCTATCGCCACCAAGTCCTCCAGCGAATGCTTCTTTGTGCAGACAACAAAAAAACATTACAATGTGGACTTGCTCTCAGCTCTTCACATTCTAACCAATGCCTGGCAATGCGTGAAAGTGTCAACTGTGCAAAGGTGCTTCCACCATGCAAGATTTTCAAGACAAGAAGTCCTTCCAGATGACGAAGACAGCATTGCCGAGTCCAAGGAGGCTGATATTCTCTTCAGTCAGGTGACACAGTTTACTTCTTTCACAGGAGTGGACTACAAAACACTTGATGAAAACGTCGCCACATGCCGCGAGGACAGTCTTGAGGAACTTGTTGCTGAAGTTCGAGATGAGTACTCGTGCTCAAGTGGCGATGAGTTGGTGTGTGACTCTGAACCCATTGCAGTGAAGGAGAGTGCAGCAAGAGATGCTGTCATCTTGTTGCAGCGCTACTTTGAACACGATGGTGGCACAGATTTCCTGCCCAGCCTTTCGGCCATGTACTCTTACTTTGTCAAAAAATGCTTGAAAAAAGCCAAGCAAACGGTTATCACCTCCTTTTTTCTGAGTCAGTAATATTGGAAAAGTTTTTTTTTTCTAATCAACTACAGTAGTATTGTATATTTCAAAGTTGTGTTTTTTTTCAGTCAGCCACAGTTTGTGCTTTTGAAATAAAGTCCTATTTCATTCATTTTGTAGGCATTGCTTAAATGAAACTTCTCATAAATGGAACAAATTTTCTTGCCCCTTCGAGTTCTGTTTAAGAGGAGTCCACTGTATGTGAATTTATGACGTCCAATTCTTTGGTAGGCTTATATCGAATTCTGCCCTATATAGAACTGATGAGTGTGTGTGTTTCTTTTATGAACTCGATATATCCGAGTTTGACTGTACCTCACATTGGAGCAATCAATTTCACGCGAAGCAGTCAGGGAGAAGCTGCCTATGCCACATACAGAAAAATGTTTTATGGTAAGTGAAATCATAAAAGTTAAGCCTGCTAGCCTTGCATAAACCATATGGAGCACTACCAGAAGTATGCCATACTAATGGTATTTCGTTCAGAAAAACGCCGCAATGGCTCCACATGCCTGGCTATTTACAGACAGCATTCTCAGCACGGTTCTATGCCTGCCAAAGAGCACAGTGTCGTGCCTTGTGTAGACGCCCACATGTGTCACGTTGTCCACGTCTCACTGCCACACAGTGTGAAAGGGGCATTGTTATGATCTCACTGTCTTATGCCTTTGCTAAAGCAGGCATCCTTATCACTGCCTAATGATGCATACTGAGATGCGATTTTGCTGAAACACTGCGGGGTGCACGTGCTCGCCTCGCTTGAGTGTGAATGTATTGTGCCTGTTCAAAAGTGCTGATCGCTTCGCTCAATGTTGATGCCTAACTGACAATGTTGCAAGTGATAGGGGAATAAATGACACATAAATTCCAGCTCCTAACATCGCCGAAGTGAATGTGTTATCAGTTCACTATTATCGTTATGGAGTCCATGATGCTAATTCATAAATGATTGTGCTCTCTTTTTTTTAATGCTTTTTTCTGCTATGAAGCCATGCCAACATACTTAATCCCAGACCCGGTGATGTCATCAAAATTGCTATTTATCTACCTCCATGTCTCAGTCTCGTATAGAAGCTAGTGACAAAGCAACCAGCTTGGATGCTGTAGTCACTGCTGCATTTCAACCTACAGCTGCGACATGCCTCAAAGGCTCTTGTAGTCACTCTATGCAAGCATACCTCACTTTACACAACTGTGTCAATTTCGTTGGCTAAAAGTAGTCATTATACTCCTATGTTATTCATGAATATTTGTTTTAAAAAATGTTTTCGTGGGATTGCAGGGCTATAAAAGGCATAGTTGACAACTGCCGGTTTGTAACCCAAAGCCACAAAGAAATCGATACCAATTTCTCAGAAAATAAAGTTTTTCAGGTAAAGAGAAATTTGTCCCCAGCATTTCCAATGAAGGCGGAAATGCTGTAGACCCGTGTGCTCGGATTTGGGTGCACGTTAAAGAACCCCAGGTGGTCGAAATTTTTGGAGCTCTCCACTACGGCATTTCTCATAGTTATATGGTGGTTTTGGGACGTGAAACCTCACATATCAATTGAATTTGTCCCCGGGGACGAATTTTCTTTGGTAAAGGAACCTTTCTTTTTGATGGATTCTATTGTGGCCTTTTGCTGCAAACCGGTGGATGCTTTTCAGAACCTTGTAGGGCTCAACAGAACTAAGTTCCAATGGTAGCACAATTTTGAAATATACCTTTACTTTTCTAAAAATATCATGTTTGTAGTATTCATATTTGGTTAGGTGTCATCCCTATTTTGTTCGTACAGTCGAATCTCACTAATCCGAACATGTTTAATTCAAACTCACGCTGAAGTTCCGTCAAAGCTATGTGTATTCCAATGGGTGAAAACGTTCTGTAATACGAACGCCCAAGAACTTGCGACGATTAATTTATACATAGTACCGCGCTCCGAAGATGCTCTCAGCACCACGCCCAATCCCACGGCGGCATCTCCGACACCTGTACTCTGTGCCCAAAGGAAAAGGAAAGGAAAGAAAAGGCTGCGGTGGAATGTTTGCTCTCTCTCAAATGCCAATCCGCGACCCGCCTGTGCCATTCTTCTCTCTTTTCCGTCCCTGCCACGTAAACACCCTTCTCTTTCTCCTTTCAACGCCACACGCAAAGAGAGGAAAAAAAAAAAAAAAGCTGTCACGGAGTGTTGGCTCTCTCTCATTTGCCGGTGCCATGCTCCCCCATTTCCTGTCCCTGCCACGTAGACCCTTCTCCTTCCAACAATGCGCGAGAAAAGAGAGAGAGAGAAAAAAAGCTGCCGTGGAGTGTTGGTTCTTTCTCGTCATGTGCTGGCCACGCTGCGGCTGCGGCGCATATGATAGTAGCAGTAGTAGGGTGTTCTCTGGTAGTAGCGGAGATTCAGTCATTGTCGTCGTCCTCTTTAGAGAGTGTTGGCGCTGGACATTGCCGCGCGCAACTTCTCTTGCCAGGAGAATGTTGAAACCAAAGAAGAAATGCTTTGCAAGCTGCGTACGAAATTGATTGACTTGCTGCAAGGCAAACGTGTGCAGACGCGCATCCCTGATTACTTCAAATAATGAAGGATGACCTGTGATTTGTGAATAAATGTAAGTTTTCCACAACTTCCCCCTCATGTGTTAGCTCAATGCACATGCGCCACTGCATGGTGAGCCCTCTGTTCTATTAGCTTTCATTAATTCAAACTTCTTTTAATTCGAAAATTGTCGGGCCCCTTCTATCGAGATTCGACTGTATTTGATTCAGTTCCAATATTCACTACTCACATACCCCTAGTTGTAAGGGCTGTACTTCTGCTCTGAATTTCTAAGGGAATGTCGCAGCTGTTCAATGTAGCTTATAATTCAATTCATTTATGCTTGCTATTTCTGTGCCTGACCATTAACATGGAAGGTTATCTTTCTGGTAAAGTATGCTGAGCCTATGTTTGCTTGAATGTTGCAGGGTGATGTTCAAATGGCTGTATCGGCCACGATTGTTCTGGGAGACAAGCTCAAAGGCTGCATAGATGAATCGACATTGGAGTCCTGGTTTCTTGCTTACATAGGTAGGCAATGAATCTGCTTTGAGAGTCATTGTAGCATGTGTGTAGTGTGATCTTGTTTTTCACTTCAGTGTAGTCTCAGTCATTAGTACAGAAAAGGGAACATCGTACAAAGTAGATATACAGGAGGAGGTCCGAAAGCACAAGACTGCAGGGGGACCTCCTGTTTAAAATTGGATAACAAAAATTATTCAATTAGCAGTAAGAGTTAAAACAGGAAAATGAGTGAACCTATAAAACAAAACTAAGATACAAGTAAAGAAAAACAGTGACATAAACAATATTACAGGGGAAGAAAAACATGTAGTTAACTTGACATTTACTTCTGTATTTTTCTTCTTGTACTTGCTTTGTGGCACAATTAAATTGTTAACAGATATTGTGAGTTGCTCTCTTGATCTGTTAGCGTGTTGCAGATGAAGTAGTTACTTCAGAACATGTGAATTGCTGAACATGTGATCTCGCATAATTTTTGTTATTCTTCTTTTCATTTGAAAAGAAACATAAGAGGATGTAACCGTCTTTGATCATGCAAATTTCATTCAGGAGGATTTCAGTTTACTTACTGGAGGGTCTTTTGTTCTGTAGGCCTCTTTGCATGTCGCAGTGGTACTCTTGAAGCAACATTGCTGCTATATAAGTGCCATAAATCACACAGTTATTCTTTCCCCTTTCTCTAAAGAAACACAATATTGAGCTTTGTTTGATATCAACAGTCGTAATTTTACTCTTCCATCTGTGATCCAGTAATTCTAAGTTTGTCCCTCATTGACAGAAAAGTAACTGCGAGATGAACACGGTTTTTAAAGTAATCCTGCAACACTTTTTCTGCATGGTCACAAGATGCTACTGATCTATGGTCGAGGCTACTGAGAACACGCGAGCCAAGCAATATAGGAGACAGAGAGAAAGGACAGAAAGCTCTTAGAGTGTGCAGCAAATTTCAAGAACGCTTGCACTTGGTGGATTCTAAAAAATTTAACAGCAATCGATTCATGAGGCAATAAGCTTTTTTAATGAAGTCATTCGACGATTACTTGGGCGCTTTTCAAACATACCTTTGTGAATGGGAATAATCTGCATGCTTCACATATGATGTTAGCAAACTACATCTTATAATGCATTGCATAGGCTTGTGCGAATATTCGAATGCTTTGAATTTCGGAATGAATATTACGGTATTCGAATTTGCTTCAACTCAAATTAAATTGTTGAAAATTTCGAAGTATTTGAAATAAACGAATAGGTGTATATTAATCGCATATAACCCTTTTATAAAAGTGGTTTCACTGCAGTAGAGGTGTGCAAAACTGTGAAAGCACCTTTGCAGGGAAAATCTGCACTGCCGCGAAGCCTTACTTGAAGATTAAATGAACATCATACCTTATTAATGAACATCATACCTTATTAATGAACATCATACCTTAATAATGAACATCATATTGATTCGTCGTTTTTTAAGTTTAAAAGCTTGTTACTCCGGCTTATATGCTCCAAGTATAGTAAATTTTATAATGAACATAATTTGCAGGTTATCGCTTGAATTGTACAGGAAGCCATATCCTGCTACTATTCAAGGTTGTTTCATCTTACTATGAACAACAACAAAGAAAAAGAGGCATTTGCATAAGTCTTGTTTCAATTTTTTTAAAATAGTGTGCAGTTTAGTTAGGTCGTAACAAATACAGTGGACTCCCAATAAACGAAACTCGCTTAAACGAAAATGCTTCATTAACAGAACTAAATGGGCTCATATGGCTGGATTTTTATGTGTTGCGTAGTAAAATTCATCGGTTAATCGAAACAGTGCTTACTGGTCACCTACGGTTAAATGGCACAAACTCTAAACACAGCATAGACTCGCTCAGGCCAAAGGTAGTCTCACAACCGTGGCAACACCTCTAGACAAGCCAATTCAGTAGCCATTCTCACTTATGGTGGCTGTGGTAGAGTGTACTAAAAGTGTTGAGTGGCGTGACCGCACCTCGCCGCCTGATACCTTCTGCCTTGCCCGTACGGCGGCGCTGCAGTCGAATAGTACTGAAAGAGCTGTGCGCTGCGTGCAAGAACTGCTATGAGCTTTGGCTTCTCCGGTGCGCTTTTTGCTGCAGATTTCTTCGTACCTGCCTATCATTCATGTCTAGCACATGATGTCATAACCCTAGAAGTATGACACGCCAATCTACTGAATTTAAGCTCCGTAAAAGTCCTTGTGAGAGATCGAAAATTATTGAGAAAGGGCGTGTCTTATTATGATTTCCTCTGTCTTAACTTTTTCCTCATTGGACAGGCGTCTACAATATTAAGAATAACTGAGCCGATTTATTGGAAGTTATAGCTGTGCTCTGAAAGCTGTGCGATGAAAACAAAAAACTTATGCCATGTCAAACTCACGGAGAACCAGGTGGCCGTAAGTACAGAAGGGAGAGGAAGGGAATATGAACCTCGTACACAACGAAATTTTTTCGTAATTTAATTTTTCAGGGATACTTAAATATTTACACGTATTCACAGCAACGACAAATTGCCAAAGTTAATCGTTCTGTTGCACCCCCCCCCCCCCCCCCCAAAAAATCTTGTGTAGCCATGCACCGAACGTTTACAGTTGGCAAAGCTGAATATAGTGTGCCTCTGTACAAATGCGCACTATAAATTTCACCTTTTCGACAGGATGAGGTCTCAAAACTAGTTCAAGTCTAACATAGTCAGATGAGAAATGCACCGCGAAAAAAAAGCAGCTGTTCTAAGGGGCATTGCATGGAAACATATGTGTGTGTGTGCGTGTGCACACGTACGTGCGTGCGTGCACATATACAATTCAATTTCTAAAAACAAAATGCCCCACTGCCTGCCTACACTTTTGACACTTAATAAGAACTTCACCTATAATACTAAACATCGTCATAAATTTTCTGGCTTGTTATGGGGTTATGCCAATAGAATATTTTGAAAGCAGCGCAATTCAAGCTGTCTACTCGGCTGCTGACCCGCAGGTCGCGGGTTCGATTCCCGGCTGCGGCGGCTGCATTTCCGATGGAGGCGGAAATGTTGTAGGCCCGTGTACTCAGATTTGGGTGCACGTTAAAGAACCCCAGGTGGTCAAAATTTCCGGAGCCCTCCACTACGGCGTCTCTCATAATCAGAAGTGGTTTTGGGACGTTAAACCCCACAAATCAATCAAGCAATTCAAGCTGTCGATAAAAAATGAGAACTGGTTTCAGTGAATATACCCCAATTAATGGACAGGCTATATATATATACAACTGGCACTTTTTAATATATTTAAGATAACCCCTTTCTCGTAGAGTTCTTGACTAGGAGGTACAGGCATTCTTTCAGCGCTCAGCTCCCTGGCTCGGCCTCGTGAAGCTTGCATAAAAGAAGCAAAGTGAGTGCGAAAGCATGTGGTTACAACAAGAAAACCTTTCAGAAAGCATTAATTATTATCTTCTGCAAAAGTGGCATAATAAAACAGAGTTGTCACCGATATAAATGTGGTGACAACATTACTTATACTCGGGTTTCTCATGAAAACATCGAGCGCATGTGTACTTATACGAGGAACAGTGCTCTGGATATAGAAACTGCCGAGAAAACGAGTGCATGATTTAATCGCGGTATTGATACTTATCTCTTTGTAGTTCGCCAGTAGCCACTTATGATGTAGCGCAGCTCAATGTGCTGCTTGAGTGAGAAGCTAAGTGGATCCGTTCAAGTTCCGATTGTAGTTTTTTTTTTTTTTTTTTGTCGGCAGGTTCTTGAAGCAGTGAATGTATCGACACAATTTCGGCAAAGCTGCATATTCACTCGTCCACCATGGGGCGTAGCAGGTGCATCCACTGATAAAGGCTCAGAAACGCATTAAACATGCTAAAAACGAGCAAATACACGATTTCGCAGGCTACGGCGCGAGTGCTCCCAATGCAGATCCTCTTGAGATCTTCAGTGCCATGGAAATACAGGCCCGCCGCTACTGTCACCCACCGGAGAATCAGCCGAGATACGGCGCGGCCGCCTCGTTCAATCCACTGCCCCCTTCTAGTACACTGTAGCTGTGGGAGACGAGCCGGCGAGTCAGTTGTGTGTTAAGCCTATTTGTGCGGCTAAGTGAGGTAGATCACGGTGTTATTTCAGCCTGATAGAAAGGAAGCGGCCGCACTATGCACTCTCGCTTGAAAAAAAGCTGCAAATTCTTCAGGAGCTCGACCGAAGCGGCCTGCCCAATACGAAGGTGGCGAAAAAAATACATCCCGAAATAGACGCTGTCGCGGATCTGCAAAGACAGAGAAAAGATTGAAGGCGCTTTAAAGAACGGAACCTTTACATCTAAATGGATGCAGACGATGCCCTATGAACAACTCGAAAAAGTACTTTTTCTGTGGTTCAAGTGTGCACAGAGTTCCAATTTGCCCATAAGCGGACCGATTCTCGAGCAGCAAACTCTGAGAGGTCGCCATGCAAATGTGTGTTGAGAACTTTGTCCTAAATGACGGATGGCTCAACCGCTTCAAAACACGCCATGGCCTAGTCTTCTAAGCAATCTTAGGTGAGAGTGCTGCAGTCAACAGGGACATTTGCACTGACTGGCTACAAGTGCGGCTTAAGGAAACTTTGACGAGCTTTGAGCCATGAGACGTCTTCAAGGTCGACGAGATGGGTCTTTCTTATTAAGCGCTTCCATCAAAGTCTCTCACCTTCAAAGTGGAAGCCTGTAGTAGAGGAAAACACAGCAAAGATCGCATCACTGTGCTGGTGGGTGTGATCATGGCAGAAGATGAGAAATTGAAGCTGTTGGTAATAGGAAAATCAAGGCACCCACGTTGTTTCAAAGGCCTTCGACACCTTCCCTTTGCGTATCATGCGGACGGCAGAGTGTGGATGACCATGGCCATTTTCAAAAACTGGCTATTGGAGGAAGATGCAAGATTTACGAGGGAAGGCAGCAAGGTTGTTGTCATCAGGTTGAAAGACTCCAAGCCATCACTCTGGAGTTCTTGCCAGCCAATGCAACGGCAGTGATCCAGCTAATGGATCAAGGGGTTATTTAGAACATTAAAGTTCATTACCGCAGACTATTGCTCCACCGAATGCTGCTTTGTGCAGACAGGGGGAAATGCTACAGCATAGATTTATTGGCAGCCATCTACATTTTGGCTCGTGCCTGGGAACAAGTGAAGGCAACAATACACAGATGCTTTCATCATGCTGGCTTTCAACTGCGAGAAGCAGTACCCCATGAAGAAGAAAGCCCGGTTGATGCCGACATTGAGGCGCAGTATTCAGTGAGGTCCTGCCCTCTGCCCCTTTCACGCAGCTGGACTACGAATCAATTGATGAAAATGTTCGTACCTGTCGTGAGGAGACTGTCGAGGAAATGATTGCCGAAGTGCAATACGAGGATCAACCTTTTAGCGATGAATGTGATGACAATATTGCCAGTGCAGTGGTGCCACCAGACAGATCAGCTAAAAAGGCTGCTGAACTTTGCAGTGGTTTTGCAGCACTACTTTGAGCATGAGGCTTTTCCAGAATTTCTGGCTAGTTTGTCAGGCATGGGTGCATACCTTGTGAGAAAACAACTCAAGCTTGCCAAACAAACTACCCTTCACTCCTTTTTTTCTCCTACTCATCCTCATGAGTAAGGTGAGGTTTGTGCAATTTTAATAAAGTTTTTGATTCACTAAATAAATGTACTTTGCCTAAATGAAACTTCTGATAATTGGAACAGTTTTATGGATCCCCTTCGAGTTCCGTTTAAGAAGAGTCGACTGTTTGCGAATTTTTCATTATAGAATATGATACAAGCTATGCAAACTCGATTTGAAATTATTCGACCGAAACCACTATTCGCTTTGAATTCGCTTTGAACCTAAAATTTATTATTCGTGCAAGCCTAGTATTGTAATACATTCAAGTTATAGCTATAACTACGCATAGTCCAGTGACATCTAACTAGACCTTCAAAGATAAGCAAGTAAAATGTAGAAGTTATTTTTACACCACAATGCTTCACTGATTGTGTGATGTGTTTAAGAGTGTGAAAGGAGGGCTTCCTAATTTCTTTTGACATACAAGTAACCGTTGCAAAGATCTGATATCGAATCATTCAACATTGATCTGAATGTGTTCAATTCGCTCTGAAACACACTGCACACCATTTTTTGAGGCTCCGGAGCCCGCCATTACTGCGTCTCTTATAATCATATCATGGTTTTGGGATGTTAAACCCGAATAATGATAATAATAATAATAATAATATTTTTTTTTTTTGAGGCTTCATTACTGCAGCACTGGCTAAATGGTATAAATCTATCATCTCATGCAGAGACCTTGTGTTACATCCGCGTTTTTTACATAATTCAGAGAAATTCATATCTGAACTACAACGTGGCTGACACAGCAAATACCGTCTGAAAGCAAGATATGACACTTGAGTGTCCTAGGGTCTTGCTTGTTTTTGATATTGTCAATGCTTGCAAAAGCATTTCAGATGAAGTGGTGTTCATGTTATCATTTCAGGCTTCACATCACAATACATGTGCCTCCTTTGAAGCTTGATGCAAAACAGAGGAGCGCTATAAAACGTGGACATAGATGAGAGGCTCACAGCACAGGCGTCTCTTGTGTATGTCCCCGTTGCATAGTGCTCGTCTGTTTCTCATAAGTAGAAACCAACTCTCCCAAGCATAAGTGTTGCTAATCCTTTGAAACATTTGTGCTTTGCCAAAGAAGAGAAGCTTTATGTACACACGTGTTAGAGAATGAGATCAAACAACACAAGGGGGTGCTTGTGTCATCGTGTTCTGGTTCTATTCTCTTAAGTCTGTGTTTGCACTCCTGGATATGTTCCGCGACCAATCCCTACCAACTACAGTTAACCTGTCTGTCCTTCTAAGCTTCATTTTTGTTCCCGTTCTTCCACATTGTGTTCCACTACATTCATGTCCCTGTTGCATTTATCCACGCTGCAATGAAACCAGACCTGCTGAGTCGGTTCCAGATGTGGAACGTGATAGCACGGGTGCTGTCACTGAGCAACTTGGCCTCAGTGTCGACGCTGAACCAGCAGTCCACCATAGTGCACACAGTGTGTGGCGGCTGCCAGAAGCCCCTGGCCCGCTCTGGCTGGCTGTGCGACCGCTGCAAGGCCATACCTGCTCCCTGCGCCATCTGGTAAGCTGCTTGGTTCATACATGTCTTATTTCATTTACCATATTTCATCACGTAATGGATGCACTTGCATAATGAATGCACCCCAATTTCAGTCGTCATAATGTTATTCTTTTTTTTGTCCCGCATAATAACACACCCCCTACATTCATCAACTGCAGTTCAGAAAACCAACACCTTGTTCGTGCCTTCTTGCCCGTTGAATCTTTTCCAGTTTTCTTTATTGTGCCGACTCCCCCCCCCCCCAGGCCACTCCCCCTTCATCTGCTTCCGTGCACCATTTCGTTTTCTTTCTATCTGTGTGCCGTCGTCTCTTGTTTTTTTTTAATTATCCCTGCTCCAAGGCAGGGTTAATTAACGGTGCGAATGTAGAGACATCGCAGCTGACAAGCACATGGTGAGCGAAGGTGACGAAACTGCTCGTATCAACCAATAGTCGCTTTAATATTAAAAGAAAAGCGGCGCACAAAAAGACGGAGACAAAGAAGAGAACCACACACAGCGCTGCCACGTGTGGGTGCACACCTCTTCTGTCTAACACTGTTATTATTTTTAAGCACCACGATCAATTCACCCGTGAGGTGTCTGAAGCCTATCATATTAACAAGTCACGTGATGCTTGCGTAAGCCAGACTTAGGTTACATTGCACAAAAAAGAGTTCACTTTTATTGACGAGCGTATCACTTAATCTCGCTGTACCTCACTTGTCATGCGCGGCTATTACTTTTTAAATTCGTGTTGCTCGGATTAAACTTTCAGTTGTGAGTACAGCGCTGTGTGTGGTTCTCTTCTTTGTCTCCGTCTCTTTGTGCGCCGCTTTTCTTTTAATATGAATATACACCAACTCGCCCAACTTTCTATTCTGTTGCGAAATAGTCGCTTCCTGCAAATACAAAAGGCCCAACCACGTGCACGCAATTTCCGAGCGATGACGACTGGGTTTGCTGTTGCCATGGCTGTCGGGAAGGGCCATTCATCGCCATCACGTGCCAGGTTTCTTGAAATTGAGAAAATGTCACTTGCCGCCCAGAAAAGAGCGTGGCGATTTTCACAGCATTGCAGCACCTCTGAATTTTGCTACAGTTGCAATTAGATCTTTATGCGTGTTATCCGTGCCTAGTTCAAGGAACGCAAGATATAGGCTACCTTTTCTACAGTCACTTCTCATGTGAACAGTAAGGTGGTGCCTGTATTTTGTCGTTAATCTTGTTATCGACAGTTCAACTTGATGATGCGGTGGTGACTTGCTGCATTGTCAACAGCGGTGGCTCAGTCGTCGTGCGAGGTGTCCACGGAGTTGGCAAAGTGCGTCGCAACGTCACAGCGCATGCTTCTGGGCGCACCGCGAGGTCGCAGCGGATATCACTGTTGCAGTTAAATGATTGCGAGAAAAGAGAGCCACGAAATGCTTTTATAGACTGTGCACGGGGCACGGGGGCATCTTGCAGAAGATAGCACCATCAACCACTGAAGATGATTGAAGTGAAACAGAGAAGCTGTTTCCAAACAGTGCATTATCTTAATTGAAAGAAGTAGGCGACCTAACTTTTTTTTATTAGCGCATTTTTCGCTCATCCTGAAATAAGTATTAATAACATTTGTCCTAAATAAAAAACGCACCCATAAATTTGCTTCGATTTTTTTGGGGAACAGAAGTGTGTTAATTAAGTGAGTAAATACTGTGTCTAGTACATGCTGCAATTAGAAGGTGACCAGCTTACCACGTCGTCACGGTGAGCTAGCGCGGCAACTTCAAGGCAGCTTGGCCACCTCTCATTCTTTTTTTTTTTTCACTTTTTCTGGTTTGCTGTCTTGTCTCGTAGCAAGAGTGATGTTTTTGGTATTGTGGGTGGATATAACACTAAGTGAAAAAGTATATATGTTTATACGTTCTGGGCTTTAAATTTGCCCAAACCACGATTGCTTAGGATTTTACACTATATATGTTAGTAAAAGTTCATCAGTAATAGAACATGAGTATAACTAATTCAATAACACAAAACATACTTTTCAAGTACAAGCAAAATTAAAGAGCCCCGACCAAAATGAAAAGGTTTTTAAACATTAAAGTGCTGCAGCCAAAATGTCAGTTTTTAATGTGGGTGAACAAAGATGTATTTCAGTTATTGATGTGTGTATAAAGTATGCAGCCAAAAATGTTTGTCATCTATCAATGTAACCCCCGCACCCTCGCTGTATCGCTTTCGGTGGCTGCAGGATATCTCATGAATAGAGAGTACAGGATAAATGTTTTGTTTTAAACCTTTTAATTTTTGTTGGCACTCTTTCATTTCTTTTCTACTTCATGCTTCTCCCGACCATAAGATGCTTAGTCGAAACATAGATTTCAACACATACAGTCAAACCTCAATATATCAAACACGGATATATCGAATTATTGCCTATATCGAACAGTTCCTATATCACGCGGGAAATCGCATGCATCATTGATTTTTTTATTTCGAACAAAGTTTGACATATAATGGATATATCGAACTCAGCTACCCCAAACCGCCCGTGCTCCATTGACAGGCGGCGAGCTTTTCCGCAACTCTCGAAAGTAGCGGTAGAGCGGTGGGCGTTTACGAATGCTGCACACATCGATGGCGCCGAGAGCGCCACTTTAACGTAGCAGCGTACGCGCGCCGCAGCCTTGCGGTAGAGGTTCTTGAATGAGGAAAGGGAAGGGAAAAGCGTGGAGCTGTTATTGTCTTTCAATACGAAGGCACCGACACGGCTTCGCGCGGGGGAAGGGGGAGTGGGAGGTAAAGATTGAGGAGGAAAGTATAAGAGGGAAAGGACGCACACGTCTCGGACGCGGCCCGCGCTGCCGCCGGGAAAGAGAAACCAGTCAGGCGAGCCGGCATGGGCGCGCCATGTGCGCGCTTTACACCCGGATTCACGCCGCAGCCTTGAAGCTTGCAGTCGTTGCAGTCTTATGGTGTCAACGGCACACTGCGCATTTGTTGCAAGCTCCTCCCCCGTAGCATCGGCAGGCATCGGTCGTTGTGCTCGCAGTGTTCGTGCGTTCGGAGTTAGGCCTGTCGCGCGCTGTGGTGCGCGACAGGCTTAACTTCGAAGGGCGGAGCTCACGGATGTGGAGATTGTCGCCGAAGCTACTGCTGAGCAGCCAAATGAAGACTCTGCCGAGGTGGATCCCGCAAGCGTTGATGGTGCCCCGCTCCCGACATCAGCTGAGGTCGTAGCTGCCTTGGCCCTTATGCGCCGCGCGATTGAAGGCACCGGCCTATCACTTATGTATCGCCTGGACTATATTGAGGACGCAGTCGTCAAACACGCCATGGCCAACAAAAAGCAGGCTACTCTTTTTCAATATTTTAAACCAACACAATAAATACTATGTTTGAATCTTCAAGTGAATATTTACTGCACCACGCTTGAACGGTTCGTTGGTTGTTTTCAGCAAGCTGTTGACGCATTTTTTTCGTGATTTTTTATATCGAATTCTGGATATATCGAACTATTTCGCGATCGCCGCGCCGTTCGATATATCGAGGTTCGACTGTACTTATCACCGTCTAACACAAGTTTTTCGTTTGTAGTGTCTTTGCAAAACCTCTGAGTTGTTTTCTTTTGTGCATTTTGCTTGTGTGCAGCCATGAAGTGGTGCGCGGGCTGTTTGTGTGGTGCCAAGGCTGTGCACACGGTGGGCACGTGCAGCACCTGTCAGCATGGTTCCGCACGCAACGGCTCTGTCCTGCCGGGTGCGGGCACATGTGCGAGTACACATAACACTACCCTTCTCTCAGCATTGCTGCTCTTCTCATCAGGGTAAGACATTGGAAGATTCTTCGAAGGGGGGCAGGTTACCCACTCTTGCTGTAGCCCGGGAACAACTTCCCGCAGCCTCCCAAGCCAATGCTACGGTGGTAGAGCTGTTACACGTTCAGTAGGTTCTCAACAATTCTGTCTCCCAGAGACCATAGGAATTTAACTGTCCAAAGTTTTCATAAATCTGACTCGGGGCAATGTAGTTCCAGCTTGAAATTCGAAATACCCTTAAAGTAGGAAAGGGGGGGGTGGGCACGATGGTGTTTGCTTCGTTATTACATGGCCTATGCACACATGTGTGATTAAGGCCCAGTCTTAGTTTACTTTTCTACACGATATCAATGCACCGTGGCGAAAGTGACTTAAATGTTCTTCGTGCGATACAGTAGGCTCCTTCAAACGGAACTCAAAGAGAACAAGAAAATTTCTTCCATTTATGGGAAGTTTTACAGAGACCACAAAATTAGTGAAGTATGACTTCACTTGAAAAGCTCTAAGCATACAAGCTTTCCCATTTGTGTGCTATGTGACAGGCAGCGTTGGTGTTTTTCTTTAAGTACTCCGCAACTACCATCTTCCACTTATCACTGACATCCACGTTGGCATCTACTAGCATCGTAATCCGATTTTCGCAGTGCTTTTCTTCTGCACAGGTTTCTTCTTGAATACGAGAGTCGTAATCGGGAGTGCCTTGTAAGACTACCCCATTTCATCATTAAACAAGTCACATTGTTCTTGGGCTTCCTAAATTTTTTGCAGCCTTCACTGCTGGCAGTGGCCTCATACATCTTTGTCTAAAGCTGGACGTTCCCCGAAACCGTTTTAAAGGCAAGACTGTGCCGCTTTTTTAAATGGCTCTTTGGGCCATTGCTCACCCTGAACCAGCGAATGCCCAACAAAGAAGTCTTTATGGCTTTTTCTCATGAAAGAGGGCCGCTGATCGGGAAGTTGGCACTGTGTGCATGCTTGAACCAGAAAAAAGCACATCTTCAATTTCTTTGTACACTGACATTCTCATCCACATTCTGTTTCCAAGCTTCCCTTTGCTCTTGAGTATGCTCAATATAGCACAGACCTAAGGACATTGAGCTTTTTCGGATTTTCTGTCTTTGACAGGTGTTGTACATTCTTGAATGGTCATTACTTTTGTTACGAGCAAAATCGCATTGTGCTGCAGTTTTTGTATTTATTTGTTTCTTTCCATCTCAAATACACAACGAGCCGTCGATCGCTGCACAGTGAACGCAAACATGTTTGATCGCTGGATTGTCTGGGTTCGGTATTTGTCCCATAGTTGCTAGACTTCCATGGTCATTTCCGATGTTAACGGAGCTTCCCCGATTTAGTTTCATTTATCAATGTAAAAAAAAAAGAACGTTCTGATTACTCGAAACTTTTTATCGTTGAATATATTGGAGATCAACCAAATGTGCCGTATTTATTCGAAATAGGTTGGGCACGAATATAGGTCAAACCCTACTTATAGTGTTCAACTAGAGAAAAAAAATATTTAACTGTAGGTCGACCAATTTTTTTTTTTAGCTTAAAACAGAGAAACTGAAATGTAGCACACCTTTATTTACATAACTCAGTGTCCTAATCGTCGCCAGAGCCGTCATCTTGTCAGATGTGCAAGATTATGTCGTCATCGGATTCTTTTCAAGCATCCGCGACTTCCCAACAACGTCGTCCATGTTGCCACCGCTGCCGATAGCTGGGCCATGAATGGCACGGCGCCAACATTTGCAGGCAAACAGGCGGTCCCGCTGCTTTCGCCAACCCCTAATCAACGTCTCATTTACACAGAACTCACGCTGCACGGTACGATTGCCCGAGTCCTCGGTAAAAAGTATCACTTGGCACTTGAAGTCACCTGTGTAGCTCTGCCGACGTGACATCGTCGCAATCGCGCAAAATCACAAAAAGTGGTTACAAAAAGGCACCTAACTTCTGCAGCCTGGTAGGGAGCTCAGCGCAGCGCAAATTGAACCGTCTCGCCGATCATTTAATGAACAAAATGCAGTCGGCATGCGAGGTGGCGAGGTCTCATGCCAGTGCCACTGCGGCTGCGCGCCGGAAGGCAGTACCGGAAGCACGGCTAGCGGGCTAGGGACTTCACGGCCAAGACCTAGGGAAATCATGGGTGATATCGCAAACACGACAGAGCTGCCACATTTCGCGAGGGCGGTACACGGCTATTGCATAAATAAAATTTTTCTAAATTACTTAGGTAGTCGAAAAGGAGGAGGGGGGTCTTTATTTCAAATTTTATGGTATCTAACATGCGTAACATTCGAAGAACAGCGGGCAAGGCTGTTGAACGCCATAAGCTCAGCACTATTTGTTGGTTTGATCGTGAATATAGGTCGAGATTCTTTGGTCACGAATATAGATTGATAGCTGGTTATGAACAACATTTACGAAAAAAAAAGGTCGACCTATATTCGGATAAATACGGTACCTACATAGTTCTGTTTATTCGTTTAACTATTTTTGTTATATTGAGATAAAGTGATGAAATTTAGCATGTAGATGCCTTTTGTTGTGCTGATATAACTAAAATCGGTTTTGAGCGATCTGATGTTTTTGAGTTACAGCACTTGATAGACTCTCATTGTAATCCCAAAATAATAATTTATTAGACATAACTGCATAAAGATTTTTGCATAAGGATATTCAAAAGGGCCCATTCTGTGCGTAATGCTATTGGTTCATTTTTAAAGTTCAAGTAAGCACACAAAAGTCTTAGGAATATTGTCTTACTAACAACTTTTACAAAAAGCCAACTATAAGGGACTGTATTTGTGCACACAAATATGGACAGCTTTATGGAACTTGCCAATGTCTCAAAATCAAAGTGCGCGAAACGGAATTGCTATATCTTCGTTTGTTGCAAAATGGCACAGGGATGACTGACAGCAACTGTTCAAAAAATGAAAGCTGAGAAAATGGAGCTCGAAGAAATTGGAGTTAGAAGCTAAGAAAACGGAATTCAGAAGGAAGCTTTATTTTTATTGGAGAAATACAATAAAAATATGGCTACCTTGAGCTTTAATTTATTCTCTTGAGGATAATGCTAGTATGGTGGCTATGGGCCAAAAGAAAGCTGCTGATTTGCATTTTCTAAAGCCCAAATTTTTTTATAGCATTTGATCACAGCCCACCAATAAACTGCCTTTTTCTCATCTTTTACTACTTATTTTGGTCTAATCTTTCACCATGATGTGAAAAACATGGTCTCAGGACTGCAGAAAAGAATATTTGAAAAAAAAAAAATTGAACATTTTAGCAAAATTATCATTTTCATTGGTACGTCCCCCCTTAACCGAGTTTTATTATAATGGGATTCCACTGTAAACCAGACCATCTCGGTTTCCTATGTTTTGTTTTCATATTCAGTTTACACGTGATTGTTCGTGTGCAGGATTTGGCTAGTTTATCCATGTTACTCGCAGGTGATTGGTTTTATTTGAGACTGTTAATAATATGATAGCATAAATGTTCAGCTGGATCAACAAAGGCAGCAAATATTTACCATCACAGACAAGCAAAAAGCATGAATTACTGAATTTTGTTCAAAGGAGTAGTATGACTTAAACTAACCCATGTTCTGTAGACAAAAGAGTTAAAATGCAATAAAAACATAGTGGGCCAAACGAAAATTGAAATCTGTTTGAATTACTTAAGGTACGAATTTTCGAGAGTTTACTGTGTATAAACACACCCAAGTGCTCTGGAAAGGCTCAATATCATCTTCCGTTTCAGTCTCTCCTGGGCAGTTGTTAACCTTCTCCTTCTAAAGCCTCGCTTTATAGCTCTATCAAAAGTGTACACGCAGATCGTAATGTCTAGGTTTGACACATAACATTGCATGTTGTTTTGTTTGACCAACTCTGCTTGGCAACATTCATTGCAACTACTGCATATTGCACACTCAACATTTCTGCTGCGTGCAGATGCATCTAAATTCCCACTTTCTTGACTCTCGTTCGTTGCTCCCAGTAAAGTAGTGCCATCTAGTGGTAATTCTAGTAAGTGTGCATATTGTTGTACACGTGGCAGCAGTACATACGTCGACTCGACATAAAACATTTTCACGCAGAAGAGTTTGTTGCGGTTATTATTATTCAATATTATATTATGTAGATATTTGAATACCCTGTTGCATTAATATTGTAAACAAGCTGCTGTGGTGACTAAGCAACGAAATCTCTGTGAATCACTGCTGTTGTTGCCCATCACCATTTGAATTTACATCTCCCCAAAATAAGCACCTTGAAACTGAACACGGCGTCGATTAGGAACAATATTTGGCAATGCTTACTGCACCACGAAAGGAAATTTTTTTGTATGGTGATGGACGTTTATACTACATTATAGACCTTACTGTGTGTGTGTGTGTGTGTGTGTGTGTGTGTGTGTGTGTGTGTGTGTGTGTGTGTGTGTGTGTGTGTGTGTGTGTGTGTGTGTGTGTGTGTGTGTGTGTGTGTGTGTGTGCGTGCGCGTGCGTGCGTGTTTGCACTCGCCCACTCAGCTCACTTATATGGCAATACCAAGGTGTGATCGATCTAAGGAACCTCCGTTATTCACGGCCGAGCGTCGATAATCACATCTTAGTGCTCTTGTTTTCATTGAAAGTAAACATGAAAAAAAAGCCTGCCGCAGGCGGGGGAGGGGGGGGAGGAGGTTCCTTGGCACCTAATGGAGCTTAGCAGAGTTCCCTGGCAGCAACATGCTGGAGAACCCCTAGTATATTTCTTGGGTCACTATAAATGCACAGGCATTCAGGTCTGTCATAATTCGATGTTCTGCTGCGAACTCGTGTCCACTGGCAGAAATCCAAACTTCTAGTAGTTTCACACACTTCTGCACTCAAGAAACACACACCACATGGTTTGAAAGCGTGTGAATGTGTGAGTGTTTCAAGGGATTTCTAAGTTGCGCTAAATTCACTTACAATAGGACGAATTATCTACTAGCCCAACAACAGGTTTTAATGAACAATACTATAGTTGTGGATGGAGACAATTATTATTAACATTCCCTTTTGCAGAGGAAATTAAATTTATTAATTTAGCCTGCTTGAGCTAATGAGGTTTTGATAGAGCTGTGGCAGTATAATGTATTGCTTGTCTTTCTTATTCTCGTCGCGGGTTCGAATCCCGGCTGCGGCGGCTGCATTTCCGATGGAGGCGGAAATGTTGTAGGCCCGTGTACTCAGATTTGGGTGCACGTTAAAAAACCCCAGGTGGTCGAAATTTCCGGAGCCCTCCACTACGGCGTCTCTCATAATCATATGGTGGTTTTGGGACGTTCAACCCCACATATCTATCAATCGTCTTTCTTATTCTTTTTCCGATCGGGCCTTCGTCTCTGTATGACTGCACAGCTGCAGGTGCCTGAAATAACCCCTATACCATTCCTCCTCCCCCCCTCTTTTTTCCTTGTTTTCTTTCTTTAGTATTCTCGCCTGCCGCAACGACTTACCAGTTAATGCTCCCAACAGCTTTGAACTTGAGCACTATAAACTTATGATGCATAGATGTTTTCATATGGTTATTGCTGGCTGAACGTCTTTGTATTCCAGTGCAGAGCGTTGAGCTACAGAAAAGTAGCAGGTGCATGAATGAAGCTGCCACAAAGTATTTGTGGGACTAGTGTCTTACAGCCCCATCTGGTGTGTAGAAACAGCATCGAATATTTCTTTATGTACAAAAGTTTCATATGAAAAAGCAGCCAAACTGAAGAGGTGCTGAACTGTAGCATACAAATATCATTAAAGAGAACCTAAAGGGATTAGGAAAATATGTTGTATTTAAAAGGAGTTCCGATAACTAAGAGGTGAACAGGGGTGCAGTAAGCAGGGATAAAAGCAATCATATTGCAGGCATTCGTTCTATTTAAGCAGCAGTTCTATTTAACAGATTTATGTGTGAGAGTCCACTGTATAGTTTAGCACAGCTGGATGTAGGGAACGCTTTATGTTATTCCAGGCCATATATTTGCCTAATGCCTTATGCTCTTACATTTATGCACCATGCAGTTTGGCCCACATAGTTATTGTATAGTTGCAGACGTAACAGATATAATCTGCAAAGCTATATTGGCTAGACAATATTGCTGTGCGTGCTTTTAAGATCTTTCTGTAACCGGTCCATTACACATACTACCACTGCTTTGCTCAAACCGCACTCAAATGCCTGGGAACCTTCCACCTTTTTAGAATATTCCAACAAGTTTGAGTGCACATTATAGTTTATTCCGCAACTAATTCAGCCTTCAGAAATAAAGCTGAAATATTCGACGCCACATGTGTAAAGTGCAGATGTGTCTTACCTCGGATCGGATTACCAACGAAAGACAATTGTTCTCAAGGTTATTGTTGCATCAAGTGTGTGACTTTTTTTCTTTGTGAGCACAAGTTCACCCAATAAACTGTTTCATCCTTCTCTGCCGGGATTCTGCTTGCATCATCATCACAACCACACCACAATATAATAATCCCTGCATTTACTGCTGCTTTATCAGTTTATCATGAACAGTAGCTGTCTGTTCATGCTAGCGTAAACAAAGATTAATAGAAAAACTGTTTGTTATTTTATAACTGTACAATATTACATTTTTGCTTACTGCACTTGACTGTGCATACATGGTAAGCATGCACATTGCTTTTAAGCTGTAAGTCATTGTTCCGCTTGGGCAACGTCTATTGAACTTGCTGCGTAAACAGTGACGCTTCTTGCTAAATTTGTAGGTCGTATAAATTCTGTCTCTTGTGCAGCGTGTGGCACTGAAATACACTGTCCTGTCCGAATTAGTCCACTACTAGGGGTACTAATTATGTACTTAATAATAATATCGGGTTTCACGTCCCAAAACCACCCCATGACAATACGCATACGAGACGCTATAATGGAAATCTTTGGAAATTTCGACCATCTGGTGTTCTTTAATGTGCTCTGACAGCACACAGCACACAGGCCCCTAAGATTTTGCCCCACAGAAATGCGAAATAAGTACAGAGAACACACAGAGCCATGTTGTGGTGTAATGATATAAGTTTATGTTAACGCACAATATTTTCAACAGTGTAGATAGGGCATGCCAAGAAGTCGTTCAACAACATGCATTGAGCCATTACATCGCTTAATAGGCAAACATACCTACATCTTGTGCACACAAAAGTAGTATAAGATACATATTGAAGGGAGAAAAAGTCTTGTCGGGTCGCACAACAAGAAAACAGCACAGCCAAGCTTGGTTGTAAACACTGATAGGTGGTTTGTACAAGGTTTTGGGCTGTTTTGAGAGAGCGAACTTGGCTTGCATCTGAACCATAAAGATATCACTTGCAATACCTGTTTTATGGATGCTTTTGAAATTACGGTGCTTACAGAAGTTGAGTTTAGTAGTATACAATAGCACCTAGCTACATTAGAGAGCAAAAACTGTGCTATCTGCTGATCCCAACACATGCATTTGAGCACGCACAACTTTTGAGGTAGACAAGTCAACCATACTCCAAAAGCAGTTTTCACTGTATGGATTGTGTACCCCTACCTTTGTGAAAATGCAGAACCAAGTGTGTGACATATTTGCACAAATACATATTAACATATCCACTTATTCAAGTCAGTTGTCTCAAAGTGCACTTGTTACGTTGTAAAGTGTGCCCTGAAGTTGAAATTGTCTGCTTTTGAAAATTTGAGCAAGCTCTGCCACTGAGCAAATAGGCAATGTGGGAAAGCCAGCCTCTATTGACGGCGGGCATGTGCAAGATTAAAATGCAACATAAAAGATTGAAGCTGTGGATGTGTCATTCCTAAAAAATGCTGTCTTTTATTTTTTGTTTTGCACCTTTTTATTACATGTCTCTAGATAATTTCACTATGTCTCTAGTATGTGTACCATCCGAATGTTCTTGCAGGGCCCTTTGTTTTGACACAAGCAGTATGTGCAACGCACATGATTTTATTTGCACAAACATTTTTCGTCTACATTACACACATCACAACCTGTCAGTTATGTGCTAATAGACATTTTGCTGGCATAGCAGGGGTCAACAATATGTCATTGCAGTGGCAAACACCATATCACACTTGTCGCTAGTTAAATTTTTTTTGTTCTAACTTGCAACAAATTATTTATCTGTTTGGTAGAGAGAAGCGAGAGTTCGTGCATAACAATAAACTTCAGTTCAAATACAAGACGAGCTTGCTCCAGCCCTAAAAGATAAACTTCTTCACAAATAAAGAAATAAGGATCTCTGTTCTCCTATTTGTCAATGAATGTTGACCTGGGAAACTGCTTTAACACAATAAATAGACACAAACAAATTTCTCTACACACATACTTTCAACACCTAAATATACATACATAAAGCTGCATAATACTCATTGCATGTATGCGTGCACATATAGAAAAGGAACTTTCGAGAAAATGTGGACAATGCTAAACGGGCATTATGTGCATATAGATGACAAAAGCCCTTGCTTCTGGTAGGTTGAAGAAGCTCTTGGATATGTCGTAAATGCGGTAGAGAAATGCACTGCCTACGCACAGTCAAGTAAAGTCACTCAAACATCTCTTTCCAAAATGTACCAGGGAAATAGTATTCGTACATTCGAGGTTTAATTGTAGCCAAGTACAAGTAGATGTAAAATAGTACCTTGTGCCCTGCCATTGGTTGTAAGTGTGCTGCCACGTATAGGGCATGCCAGTATGAAAGAGACCACACAGTTATCACTCCAGCTGCGACTAAATCGGAAATAATGTGACCACACTCTCTTACACTCGTTGAAGTACCTCACTTTAACACTTTCTCGATTTGTGTGCAGACAGGTGGCCCCTTTCTCAGAAGACTCCTGTACGTTCACAAAGGCATCCGTTCATTTGAGTGCTGACGACTAAATGGCAGAATGAATTGTAAACACCAAAACACCAAATATCTTAGCCTTTGAAAAATTATGGGGGAAACAACTGCAGGGTGATCAAAGAGCAAAGTGTATATTTCAAATAGACATTATACACGCTATGTACAGTGTGCCCAGAAGGGAAGAAGAAGGCCACCCGAGAGGGAGGCACCTTACTCTTGTAACTGTAGTAAATGCCCCGCCCTGTACGGCGAGTAGCGTAGAAGAATAGCTGTAACAAGGCGCAAACAAGATCTCTGCTTACTGCACAACCATCTTTCAACTCTTTGGTAAACAACCTCGTACTCTTTGCATTGCGGGAAAAACAATAAATGGCACGCGCAAACAGTTGCTGAACGTGATTGGTGAAGCATGAAAGACGAAAGTGTTTCCCCACCCATACTCGTCGCGGTGGCAGTTGAAGTATTGGAAATTACACCGGCATACTTCAACGTTCCTTAAAAAAAAAAAAAAAGAACACTTGATGTGTTTGCATCGTGTGAGGCCTTCAAATTATACTTGTCAAGATAATAAAATATAGTTAGTATAGATAAACTACCAGGGAGGCATAAAAAAAGGTAGTTTTTTACACTGTGCGGCTGGCATTTTGGAATTGTCAACGTAAGTAAAAAAAAAATGGGCTGAGTGGTGTTGAGCATAGATGTTTTCCTAAGAACCTAAGTAAGCTGCTCCTCAAAAAAAAAAGAAAAAAAAAACTTTAACGCTTCAGGGGTGCAACACTTGTGTACCCCATTTCACCTCCGCATCACTTGATTTTCTTGCATGTGTCCAAGGTGCACGTTTTGCACCTGAAATTAAAAATGTTTGTTATAGATAGAATAAAGGTGTAAAAAAAAAAGGTAATAAACATTTCAAGAAAGTGTTGCCTTATGTTATAGATAGAATAAAGGTGTAAAAAAAAAGGTAATAAACATTTCAAGAAAGTGTTGCCTTATGTGTTCTGTTTGTAACAACTCTCCTGCGCGTTTGGAAGGAACAAGACAACCGATGCACTTGATATCCACATGTTCATGGTTTGGAATGAACAAGACAACCGATGCACTTGATATCCACATGTTCATGTTGACAACATTCTCAAAAAAATTCTCGGCAAATACGCAGTTCACCGGCTCAGTAATGTCGGTAGTGGCTGGTATGTTGATCTGTCTTTGCTAAGGTCTACCCTTTTTCCTGCAAGGTTCCACTGCAGGCTTTCTTTTTTTCAAGTACAAGTATAGGTGCTGCTTCTTTCTCATTTAAGCATTACGTTTAGCTCTGTACAAGTCCCAATGCTTCCAACATATTTCTTGGTGGGTGTCTGTGGGAGCATTTACCACCGAATGCTGGCATAATACAACATTTTTCAAATTCTCACCATGGGTTCCCAGAAGTGGAGAGAACTGCTAGCTGTCAAGAGAGATGGCACAGCAGCATTTGTTGGTCTTGCAGAATTGCCACGGCCCATCTTAGTACACTGAATGAACGCCTTGCGTAAAAAACAGATTTTGACAACAAGTATTCCTTGCCACAACTTTTCTTTGTCATGGATAATGTATCGTTTGAGCTAAGTTACTAGTTCAGATTATGGTTGCCACGTTGCTACAGCAAGGTTTACAGTTCTCACTTACTTTTTATCTTTTTTCAGCCAACTCATCAATCGCCTCGCGCTGGGAGAGATCCATCACACATCTTCGTACAGCGCGCAGCCGGAGCACAAGAACAAGGCGCACAGCTGCTGCATTCTAAATGGTGATGTTCGCCGCTGGCACAGTGCAGTAGGGCATGTCAGCTCCGTGGCTGCAACTGATTCCAGCATTGATGTCGATGATGGCTACCACGGTGCCGCAGATTGCAACCGCTGCCCCGCAGACCGCCAGCATGAGCGCTGGAAACTTGGCCCACGAGAGCAGGGGCCCGTTTTCCAGCTTTAGGTACGTGGCAGCCGGAAGGATGTAAGCCAGCGGTATGGCAGCCAGAACGCCCTGGCAGGAAAGAGGTGGGAAGTTGAGCGTGGAATGTTAAGCTTTTCTTTTTTTTCTCCTTTCTCTTCAGGTGGGTAATTTACAGCATTGTACTGCTTTACTACGACAATGTCGCTAAGTTCAATGAGCAGCAGTACTGATTGTCCTTCTGTTTATCAGTGCTATCTGTATAAATACTGTACAGTATGCCCAGTTAAGAGACCCTGTATGACAAAGGGGAGCTACGTAGGCCTTGTATCAAGGCACACCTATACGCACAATTAGCAGGAGCAGTTGTAGTCTGTGTAACTACTACTATACTGCGTCCACAGTGTTGCAAGCTGCATCTTGTGCTTAAATGCATGGTGCAAAGGTGAGTAGGTTGCACTGCATGTAACTGTAGAAGAGACGGTGTTCCTGTAAAGGCGCGACTACGATGACATGAACAAGCAATCAAGTCACATTCATTCGGCATCCTGAAGTTGAAGCTAGGCTGCTTAATTCACTGTAATAAGGCTGTTTTTTTTTCTTTCGCATTTTCATAATAAGTATACCGTATAAACTGGACTATAGGTCGAGTGGGAATATAGGTCAACCCCCCAAGTTCAGGTTACCGAAAAAGAAAAAAAGAAGGAAAACAACCCAAAACTGCCGAACCACATTTATTTGTGAATTGGGCGCACCCCATCCCGATTGTCGCACCAACTGTCGCACCATCGCATTGTCTTGCGTTTGAAAATGACGAAGGGTGGAAGCTGTCTACCATCTGCCGTGCATGCCAGCATGACGGTAAAGCGCGAGTGCTCATTGCCATAGGACAGCAGCTTCACATCCTTGGCGCCGTGCTGCATGATCGTGGTCGACGAAGGCATGTCAAACCACACGGGGGTCTTATCGGCGTTGCCAATCTGCCCCATCATGTAGTCGTTCTGCTTCCGAAGTCGGTTTACGAAGCGCTGAAAGTTTATGAGCTTGTCCCCGAACTCGTCCGGCAACTTTTGACAGATGGATGTGCGCCGCTGGAAAGAAGATCCTTTGCGTCGCATGAATCGACGCACCCAAGAGTTCGGTGCACGAAACTCTTCTCTCGTGAGTCCAGCTTCCCGAGCGAGTTCCACGGCTTTCTTGCGAATGGTATCCACGGTCACTGGCAGCGAGCGTGCACGAACTTCCCGCACAAAGTCCGCTAGCTTATCCTCCAGCTGCGGATGAACGGCACTTCGTCCACGAAACGACATTTTTCGAGGATTGCACATCTGCAGCTTCCCTTTCTGCGCCCTCCAATAGCGCACGCTTTTTTCTGATACACCAAAGCGGCGCTGAGCAGCCATATTCCCGTTCGCTTCTGCGAACTTAACAACATCTAGTTTAAACGCAGCTGAGTACTGCCTCCTCGCACCGCTAGACATATTCAGTGAACGGAAAAAAAAAAAGGCCACTAAAAATGCAGCGCAATGTCAAGCGGAGCGAAAACTTGGAACAGATTGGAAGCAAATCACCAACACAAAGAAAACAGACTGCGATTGGATTTGGATGTAGATATGGCCGCGTCTGGCTTCACAAGCACATGCAAGCCTTATGTTGCCAGACAGCGTCGCACTTTCGGCTAGACACCGCTATATAAGACGAGGGGCGACCTTAGCTTATTATTTTATTGAAAAAATCTCGACCTATATTCCCGTTTATACGGTAATTGTTGAACAGACTCTTCACAAATAATTAATGAGATTCAAGTTCTTTGTATGGCTGTGCCAACGGTAAAAAAACATCTGCGAGTTGGTGTCCGAACATATAAGTGTGAAATAAATTGCTCGAAATCGTTAATATAGTAATGCATTCACAAGTAGATCTATCGCAAGCTGCCATTTATGGATGAAGTGAAATGATGCGTTATTAACATGTTTCGTAACCACGTCATACAAGTAATGCTAATGACCTTACATGTGAGACACCTTAAGTCTGCTAGTCGCATCACTTCTGTGTTTGCTCTTACAAGAGTATATTTAAAGCATTAACACCACAGGGACTACAGCTACAGTAAATGCAGCTACTTTGTTTGCAAATTGCGATGTAATAAATAATGTTTAGTAGCAAAGAGCTAAAAAAAGCCCCTCCAAAAACATTAGGTTGTCCTACATATTAATACTTCACGTTTGTTCAGAAACGTGTTTGTAGTGTGTAGCCATGAGTTCTAAACCTAAGGACAAGAGCGCACATTCGATGGACGAGCAAGTTGCAAGCTTTCGTTGCTTTTCTATTGGCGTTGGGTCTCAGTGCCATTACATCCACACAACTGCATGCAGATGGCAATGTGGCGGAAAAATCGGGCCACATTTGCAACAATATTCAGTGCTGTTTATTCTTCATATCGAATAGCAGAATTTCGCTACCGAGAGTTGTTAGTCACCGCAGCAAATCTACATGTAGAACTCAATGGAGCACAGGATAAAATACCCATACAAGCGCACAATTAGTGGTTTGTAAACATTCAAATGTGCACAAACTTTTCGTAGCCAGTCGTCAGATAGAGATAGTGCAAGCACGATCACAATGGGGCCTCAGCATTTGCTGTCAGATATTACTTAAACATACTCTGTGTGCAAGGTTATCTTTAATAAACAGGTTGTATTTTTATGGATTAATATAGTATCTAAAAAGGAGACAACTGTCACTGAGCTCATTTTACAGTCACGATAAAAAAAGTTTTAAATATAGAAAACACCATCATTTACTTTTTCTTTTTCACTTACAATTAGCTATTTTCTTATTCAGGAAGAACTAGAAAGTGCATGCTATGAAACCTGCATATGCGCATGCTTGCTGGTATTTCGCAGCAGTGGGGTATACTTGGTTCTATGATTGCATTACGATGTATCACTCATGAACAGATGATCCTGTTGACGATATTGGCAGGACCATCGCTTGACCACAGGTCAAGACGGGCAACGCATTGCTACGAAATACCAGTCCTTGAGTTGATGGCCCCATGGCCAGTGTGCTATCTCGTGTGAATACAACAATCATGCTGCTTTATAATAACTAGAGCACAAAAGTGTGTTTGCAATTTAATACTGTTTACTCAATGTATCAACTTGTCAAATTGCTGATGGGCTATTGAAGTCCACAGGAGGCTGATCACCTGAAGACTGGTCAAGCTTGCGTTTGTCTTAAAAAGAGCATATATTTTTCTTTTGCTGGTATTTATAGTAAATGCAGAATATAATGAAGGCATTTTTATGCAACCTTCTTGTAACATGGTCCAACTGTATTGCAGCTCGAGACTTCATCATTTGCCAGAATAACTTTTTTTTTTGAAGTTTACATTTGGTCAATACAATTGCAAATTATGCGAGCTGGTTTTTCTCTGCATTCGATTCTCTTTACCTTATCAATTGTGCATTTCAATCAGACTGACAGATGCCCCTGTTCATTTGTCAGTTTTATTAGGTATTTGCATTGTTGTTACCAGCAAAAATGAGCCTATCGATTCAACCTTCTTCTCTTGTATAATTATATGTTCAACATGGCGTTTGCGACACACAATAAGTTGTGTATAATAAAGTAAAAAAAAAACATGATGAAATATTTTTCACAACAATTAATACAACTTCATGGAAGGTATTCCTCAAATGCCTGCAGTTAGTTGCAGCTGGCATCTTATGCCTTCTTAAAGCTGTGTAAACTTTTTGTCCAAGTTACAATCTTCAATTTGAGTACCTATCGAATAAGTAACACACCATAAATAAGACACCTACACTTATTTATGAAAAAGGTGAACAAATATTGTGGTAGTTTTTATTTACGTTGTGTCAGTGACAGTAGAAATAATGGTTCTCGCATATATACATCAAACAAGTATAATTTCACTCTTGCTTCGCAACACTTCTCATGTTGAGACTTAAGTACAGCTGTGCAGGCTTGCGTAGGTATGTGTTTTCACAAGTGGTGCCGCGCATTAATTTGTGCATTTTCCGAAAGTGGTGTGCTCGAGCCCAACGGTTTCAGTTAGTCGTTGTACAGTCTCGAAATGTGCCTTGAATGTGTAAATCTTGTAAATAATAGACATTGCTGCTGAGAAATATGCGGAGTTTAGGCAGTGTAGCTTAACTATGGATTAAGTAAAACTTCCAAACACATCTGTTTATTGCGAGAAATGCAAGAGCTCGTACCCTGAATCTTTTAAACTGATGCTCCATGATTTTCATGTAGCACAAGTAAAACTCTAGCGAGAGCAGGTGTAACATTTGAACATTCTTTCATCTTTTTTTGCTTGTGCTGCATGTGCGATAGCTTCAAATTTAATCTGTTCTCAGAGACACACGTTCGATTTCATTAGAGTGACTTCAAGGCAGATGATATTTCCTTAGTAGGTAAATCCCGTTCAGTTCTGTAGGTCACGAGTAACTTATAATTGTACAGGCAAGACAGCCTACAGGACATACTAGTAGATGCCAGGAAAATGACACAAATGTCATGCTGTTGTGTAGTAAATGTGCATTTGTCGTGCTGTCGTTGAAAAATAAAGTTCGCAGCGCCTGTAGTGAACCTGTCGCTGTCTTATCTTGGGAGGATTTGAGAGGATGAAATTGAGACTACTGAAAGCCTGTAACTCCTGTCTGTGTCTTGAGACTAGACAAACAACTTCCCAACTTCAAGTCACCTGTCACGGTCTTCAATGATTCATGTCAGGTAAGCAACAGAAGGCACATATAGCTTGGTTGTAGTAATTAGTGTCAAAAAGATTCCTGTGGCTCTCATACTACTGGAGCATTGACAATGGACTTAAAATGTGTTAATCGTGAAGGTTTGTTTGATCAAGCATTCTTAGAACAGTATTTTCTTTCTCTCTGCTCATTACTGCAAGTAGAGTCGACATGCATCGTCACAGAATTTCACAGGAGGTAAGAACGTCCTCATGCAGTATGTAGCAGCAGCTACAAGCAGATTCAGAGACTGTCTTGAACAGCAGTCGGGAATAGGAAGTGAGTCTTTGAAATTAAGAGGAGATAAGGTATTTAAATGTGTTGTTGACAAACCTTAGCACCTTGGATCGGCTTGTACTCTAACATTGATATAACAAACATGGATATAATAAATTATAAGAGATAACTGATTGAGGCATTCTTGGCCGATAGCCATGAGTGGTGAATTGAAACAAGAACCAAATTAAAAGCATTGGCAGAGGGCCAACTCTAGGGTCGTGTACTTTTTTTCATATGTGTCATTTGTCATCATATGCGCACCGAAAGACTTCACAAGAAATAACTAGGCAAGGTGCTTACTTGTTGTGTCAATTTGTAGCTGGTCATTTCTTACATCTTATTCGTTTTTGTACGTAGTAGGTTTTTAAAGATGAATACATGCTAGTTATGTTTTTACATCTTGCTCCATGTCCATATTCTTTGCTTACATGGTTTTGTTACTAGGGCTTGTAAACTGACCCAAATTCATACATTTGCCAAATTGAAAAAGTCATCATGCAAGAATCTCCAGTCCCCCACAAAATAGAGTATCATGCAAATCACTCACATTGAGTTCAAGGACAATGCCAAGGCAGTCAGTCAGCGTTGAAAAAGCAAAAGTTGTCAGTACGATAAACAATGTCATGATAATGTGCCGCACCAGGTTTGATGGAAACCTAGTCACGAAGAATGCGTTGTCTAGAACCTGCAAAAGAAATTTTTGAGCATATGAGCAGCTTGCACTAAAAGTGCAAGGCTGAGTTACAGCAATAACAGTGTGCATAGGTTATATGTTCAGCTGCCTGTTCAACCACAAGTGGGAGATGCATTGCTTCTTATAGCAGTGTAAAGACAGTGAAAGAGTTGGTTAAGTGGTGTTCACAGCAGCGCACAGTTGGCACAATTTCTGCTCAAAAAGGCAGGACATAAGATGTATTCACTTTTTACTTCATTTTGCTAGTTTTGGCATTTGAATTGTGATTACTCATTCTTTTATTGTTTAAGTAAAGTATTTATGTAAAGGCCAATAAAAGCTATCTTTGCTAATGCTTGAGCATGCCTAATCATGATTCTGATAAACATTAACAGCCACAGCATCACTGCACAGTTAGAGAACAGCGGCAGTTAAACATTTTTTATAGACCATAAATCAGCCTACTATTATTGAATTAGACACACACCAACAATATTTCATGCAGGTAATAGTATAGAATGCATGCCTGCCTGGAAATTGCAACACAAAGTAAGCACTTCTTTTCTTTGTTACTATTTTCGGTATCCTTTTGTCGAATTTGCCAGTGTGTACAGATTTTTCGAATGCAAAAGAGAAACATTCTTACCTCCCGCGTGACGAAACACTCGATGGGGTATGTCAGCATTATAGTGAGGGTGAAAAGTAGCCTAGCCACATTGGCAAGGTCATCGTCTTTGCAGTAGTTTTCAAAAAGGTCTCCTGCAAAAGTTATTTCACTTATTGCTTAATTTCAGGCAAAGATGTAGGTCACCAAATAACACATATTTCTGTGCTAAGACAGCATAACATGCTTCATTAAGTCCCAGATAGATATCACGCAGACATGCCATGGAGGACATCAGAACATGGGACCAGTGAGTTGGTGCAGTTCTGCGTCAAGAACAAAGTTTTATTGTTAAATCATATGTATAACTTGGCTGATAATACCACGACAATTCTTGACATATTAGGTACATGACGCGCAATTGTGACCTTGTGGCCTGTAATTCGACAGTCTCATCACAGTTGCCGTAGCACTTCCAAAATGGTTTGTGACAAAAACGGGACGTCAAAGGGTATTTTAGTTTTGCTACATAAATGACAGCAACTGTTTATCATCTGTGCTTGTAAGGTATCTTTAGACTGAGTATTATACAGTTATTCTGACATTAATGGCTTGCTGCATCGTCTGCTTCCTGAAGTGGGACATTAGCAGGTAGAACATTTGCTAGTAAACAACATTCTGGCACAGGTGGGGCGAGACATCCCAGATAAAGGGAAACTCAGGCGATTTTTCGTTATTAGCCGACTTCAATAAAACTATCAACATATGGTCTCTTCGGTAATACCTGATATGTGCCAAGTTATGCAACCTCTTAAATCATTCAGTTATTTACAAAATGAATTTCAAAAATTGGTAGCCAGTTGCAGAATCACGCTTGTAAACACCGGTCACCCTGGTCATGTGACGTAACCTGCTCCCATTTCTCGAATGCCTCCTCACCAAGCATACAGATGCAGTGCACACTTTTTTCTACGAGGCGACTGCAATGACAGCACAGTTCAGTTTTGTCGGCTGCATACCGTGTTAGTTGTCGTTGCCATCAGGTCTTGCAGTAAACACGCACAATACTGAGCATCAAGGAGGTTGATGTAGGGCGTGTCAGCTTCTTCACGCGCCGGTGGGTTGAAATCAAAAGGCGATGCTTCCGTGTTCAGATAGTAACAGTAATAGTGGCTGAACTTGTCACTGGTAAGTTCAGACTGGCTGACACAGCTTGACTCTGTGTCGAATCACATCGCATCCTTGCATTTAGCATGACTGAAGAAGCATGCGTGCTTTTGTTGATACCCTGGTTCGACCAGCCGTGGTGGCATGTAGCGTATTCCGTGACGTCATCGCGTACTCAGCCCGGAGCAACTCCCTGTTTTGGTTTCAGTTTTGACAGGTTGTTTGTTGTTCACTTAAAATTGTTGACAAATATCTCAGCAAAGTAAACCATCCTAGCTGTTGCAGGACTGTTAATACTATTGGAAAACTACATTATCTCAATGTAGTCGAAAGTGCATCAGAATTCCCCCTTTAAACACATTGTCTTTTGATAGCCACCGCACTGCTGCCAGTCTGTGATAGATAGCCTAGCACCAATGCAAGGACACTACTGCCCAAAAAATATTCTACAAAAGTTGTAAGGAATCCTTGTATGCGTGTCAATATCTGTGTTTGATTATAATTGTGCACAAGTACTGACTACGTAAAGGGGTTGCAGAGTCCCCAATAAATTTTGCTGGAAGCCTTCATGCCTCTAAGACCTTCTCTCCCCTCCATGACTTTAGGCACTGAGGAACTATTCATAGCCATAGCAGTTTTCCGTCGATACTTTTCTGTATTAAAAACATTTTTTAAGCACTTCAGAAAAAAATTTTAAATCTCAAATATATGGAGTTTTTGTTTGAAAGTATAGACAACTGTTGCAAGACTTAATGCAATTTGTTTTATATGTTACTGTACAACTTATCAAGACGTAATGCAATTCGCTGTACAACTTAAGTTACCTGGGAAGCTATTTTGACAAATAATTGTCAATAGCACCAAAAATCAACCACCTGTAGTAGTTGACACCCTTAACCCCTAAAGCCACACTAAAGCCACACTAATGTGAAACAGCATATCGATTTAATAAATTGTACTCTGAGAACTGTCATCAATTTCACTATCATAGATTTATTAATGTAGCAGGAATTCAAGGTCAGAGCATCCGTTTTTTTTTTAATTTTGTGCCAGAAATGGCATGTGTCTATATCACAGATTTCGAAGTCTATTTTTCATATTTTGGTGACATTGGTTCAATGGATTCAGCCAGTTACCCTTATTAAACCAGTGGTTATCCTGCCTACATGCTGATTGCCCAGCCTATGTCGATTTATTCTTCTTGATTTCAATTATGCTATCATTAGCACCTGTTTGTTCTTTGACCTACTCTAACCTCCTTTCTCTTAAGGCTATTTTGTCATTTTTCTTTCTATTCCTCGCTGCGTTTTCCTTAATTTAAGTTGAGCCCTTTTTGTAAGCCTTCAAGTTTCTGCTTCTGCTCTGTAGGTAAATACTGATAAGATACAGCTGTACCTTCCTCTTGAGGGTAGTGGTCAACTTCATGATATGAGAATGTTTGTCGAATGTGATCCACCCCGTCTTTATTCTTTTAGTAACTTCGCTCTCATGGTTTGGCTCTGCAGTTATACCTGTCCTATGTAGAGGTATTCCTTTACAACTTCCAGAGTATCGTTACCTCTCGCAAAGCACTGTTCTTTCCTGAGACTCTTGCTTTCATTTAAGTTTTATGCATACCAATTTACAGACTTGCGCTTCTGCTTTCCTTGTCCTATTCAGTAAATGTGAGTTGTAATTGGTCCCTTGAGTTACCCATCAATGCAATATCATAAGCAAATTGCAGTTTACTGAAACCTGAGGTATTTTTCATTAACTCTTATCCCAAACTCTTCCCAATTTGGGGCTCAGCAAATCTCCTGTAGCCATGTAATGAATATAATGGGCGAGATCGTGTGTGGAACGCGCAGGGGTAAGGCAGTAGAAAAGTAGAAGGCAGATAAGATTAAGAAGTTTGTGGGTACAATGTAGCAGCAGCAAGCACAAGATCTGGTTCATTGGCGGAACACAGGAGAGGCCTTGTTATGGGCGGGTCTGGCTGATGATGATTATGATGGCTGACGAAATTTCCTGAAACTTGATATCTTAAGTGCATGGCCCGTTCAAAAGACAGTGTACTTCATTTTTACTGATAAAGAACGGCACAGGATTCAGTAGACGCTGTGAAAATCTACAACAACATAGGATGCATTGCGGAAATTTCAAGGTGGCGTCTGTACTAACATTTTCTTTTTGCAAGTTTTCCACTTTACCGAGCTCCTTCTCCTGGCAAGTACGGTGACTCGGAATTGAGGAAAAATAATTTACTAAAATGGGAAAGATCTTTTTTTCATAGTTCTTCAGTGGCCATTCCATAGTTCTGGGCACAGCTATGGAAAAGTGGAATACGGGCTATGGTACAGCACACCAGGTGAAACAGTGAACACAAACAAAAGGACAAAACAAATGCTTGTGTTGTCATTTTGTCTTCGTGTTTGTCGTTCCACCAGGTGCCCCCTGCAATATGCCATAATGATAAACCAATCAGCCTACAAGTACATTTTAGAAAAGTGGTTGTCAGTAGCCAAACGACGGAGCTTGCTCACCCTGGCTGTAGACATGGAAGGAGACGTAACCACAGATGCCAAAGAGCACAATGATGACGCAGGAAAGCGATAAGCTGATGTGGGTCACCTTGTTCCATCGCCGTTGTGTTGGGTCTTTCAGAGCAGCAAATAGCAGGAACGAGTTGTGATGACACATGTATGCTGCAAGGATGCATCTGTGGAAGTAAGCTCACCTGCGTTGCTTTTTATTATCATTTCTTTTTCAACGCTCTATTTCATATTATAGTATTCAAATGCAACACTTTGAAAGCAATCTCAGGATCCAGAATGGTAGGATAGTTGGCACTACATATATTGAGGTTTAGTGCACAGCAACAAGAACACGCCAGCACTGTCTCCTTGAGTCTGCTGTAAACCTATCTAATTACTACATGCTGAACCTTAAAATGAGAACTCTCAGGATTATTAACAGAGGCAACCACCCACGCATGTCATCTTAGACACACGAGTTTAGCATTTCTATTGCACTCTCTGCCTCCCCAAATTCTACTTGTCCAACAAAACAGGTAGGGCACGTCGCCTATCTACTCCGCTATCTGTTAAGACGTATTCTGAATGCTCACACACAAATAAATAAAAGCCTTGTGTGAATGACAAAATTACTGACTGCATGTGCAGCGATGTCTCACTGCTTTCATTCAGTCTCTACGCATTCTGTGCAACGCCTCATACGATCATACGTCAGAATTTAATACATGTGGTTTAAAAAAGCTTGTAGCATCTTCAATTGACAAGTTGCGTCACTACTGCTTACCAAATGCGATAACACCAATAGCCTTTGTGATGCCCCTGTTGGCAAACGAGTAAGATTCTGGAGAAGTGGGCCTGAAACGGACCGAAATTCAATGTTTAGGTGCACGAAGAAAATGATTAAGAAATCTCCGAATCAAAAGTACTTACACAACACCTACAAAGTTTCCTAACCGCACAATCACGAAAGTCAGGATGGCGAGGATAATTAATAGTGATGTCAGCGACACCTGGTTGAGAAAAGAAGGAAGTTGAGTGAATTAATTCTCGAGTGAAGACTGGATGCATAAGACTGCAAAGTAAGTATGAATGTACAGCATTGAAAGTTGCTACTCATTACATCTTTGCTTTGTTCGCTGGCCGTATTGCCAGCAATCATTTTGCAATTTTCTTCCGTCGTGAATGCTCGCATAGGTGTGTGCATGAGGGAAGGGGGGCCATGTATAGCCCCCATAAATTGACATAATAGGGAGAAAGGGTGCTTCGACTTAGGGGGAGGGGGCAAAGACAGTCCTTTGCATTGACATAATAGGGAGTCATTTGTCTCCGTGTCTTCGTACTCAGTTTGCAGTAGATGGCACTTAGGTCATATCTCCTCCCCTCCCCCAACGCGCTTCAACCTTCTCCACTGCCTGGGCCCTAGCAGGACAAAGTTGCACGACTGATGCCCGCTAGCTGAACTGAGTTTCAGTCCCCTGCTCTACAGCAATGCCATAAACCTGTCATGCAGTTTTGAGACGTTAATCAGCGCAAATTAAACAGATTTCTATCTTTGTAGTGCTCCTTTCGTCACAACTTCCTATTAGCTTTCAATGGTCCGTTAATAAGACAAAGAGATAACTGTCCCGTAATTCCATTTTGTTCAATCCCAGTTTTATTTATTACTTGTGCACTAAAAACTGTATATTGCGTGGTCTACACTATAAGGTGTGTGCATAAAAGAAATTGAACTTTAAGTGCATGCAGCTGTTGGAAAGCACAGGGAAAAGCTGTAATACTTCAATGTAGTATTCTTGTACTACGTTTGCATCTTTCTTGCTTTCGCATTGGTTCATGTATGAAAATTTCTTATGTAAGCAAGTATATTTGTGTTCATTTATGCAACTAAAGGCATCAGTAAAGAGTCAGTGCAGGAACTTTAAGGCCAATTATGTCACGGACACACTCTGTATAGCAGAAGCGTGATTAAATAATACAGCTAAACCTCTTTTTGTTTTTAAGTGTGAAGCTGTTCTAGCTGAGCATAATGTCCTCACCCTAAAAACTTACATATTCATGAACGAGTTATGTGTCGCAGAAGTTGGCTACAGATGGATGGGCATACAGCAAGGAAATGAGAGAAGGAGAAAAAAACGTTTGCAAAAACAAATTTCTCGGGAGTCGGTGTGACACTAATACATGCACCTACGATCAAAAGGCAAGCGTCTTAATCACTATGCTACCCAGGCACGCTGACAGAACATAGCACAGCTTTGTATACTACCTTATAGCAAGTGGATATGAAAGAAAAGTGAGGGTGAAGATGAAGCAGAGGAGGAGGGAAGAGAGTAAAGTATAGCATGCAAAGAATAAAAAAAATAAATGCAGGAAAGAAATGAAAAAGAAGGAATAAAAAATGAAAGAAAAAATTGAAATAGATAAAAAATGCAGAAAGTTTGCACAAAGTCACACGTAGCTCGGCACAACGAAGATAGTCTATTCCTAAGCAAAATCTAGTTATAATATAGAAAAATTTAGAAAGAACCAGTTACATCCCAGTATTATTGAGAACCAACAGACAATAATGCCAATGAAAGCATAGGGAATATTATTAGAACTAATTGTAATTTTTATTTGAAGAAAGAAAAGCAGACAAAGAGACTTGCCACCAGCAGGTTCGGATCATGCCATTGGCAACCTATCTTTTCGGTCACTTTTCCTTCTTAACATTTACAGTACAATTACTTCTAATAACATCCCCCATGCTTCTCCTGGCGTTATTGTCTGTTAGTTCTCATTGATATTGCATCTATGAAAAAAGTCGAGCCCTCAAATTGACACTTTCCTTCAGTTACAACATAGCAGCAGCCAGCGTTAGCCGAAAGACTTGAGGATCTATCTTCACTGTGCCAAGCTTTGGGCGACTTTGTGCAAAACTTTCTGCATATTTTTTTTATGTCTCCTTTGAGAGGCCCATCAAAAGGCTGTATTTGTTTGATACTGCTGACTTCAGTTGTGAGCTTCTTGTGGCTTCTTCAGTTATGTAAAAAAATGAATCATTCAATTATTCGATGGCTGAGCTCATACTGAATCTGCACAATTGGCACTTGCCTTGTTGAGCTTCGATATGTTTCTGTGCAGGGAAAGAGGCAGGGTGACAATCAGTGAGGCCATGATAACAATGAAATGGCGGTTGCTGAGGATGCTGTCAGGTGACACTGTAGAAAAAAAACGACAAAGAAATGCCTTTAGCAAGAATGAAACAAAAGAAACCCTTTCAATTCAGTGGCCTAGGGCAACATGTTCTCCCATACTCACCACTGAAAACTCGCAGGAGTACCTTTGTGACTGTATCGCCGATTATGACATTGTAGCTGATCATAGCTGTTGAGAGTAAAATACAAGTAAGTTGTTATGCTCTGGTAATCAGTCAGGTTTTAAAAAAATTAGGCTTTGCACAAGGTTGTACCTTTTTGTGTGAGTGCATACGTGTAAGAGTGTGTGTGTGCACTTTTTTTTTTGACAGATAGTACTGGTTTTACTTTTTAGTTCATTTTCTTCTAAAATCTGAAATCGACTGCGAGAAAAATTTTGATGTCCAGATACCAGTTAAAGGGGCCCTGCAACACTTGTTGAGCATGGTCAGGAAACGCTGCCGATCGCTAGTAGAGGCTTCTCAGAACACGCGAGCCAAATATTATAGTGCAGGACGTGGCCTGGAATTCACAATAAATGATCAAAGTTAGGTAATAATTGGGTTCTGTTCTCTCTTCAAATGGCGACGCTCAAAAATCGCATGTAGAAGGCCATCTATCAGCCATCGGCTGATTTGAACATGGTGCGCTTGGTTGTTGCAGGGATCGCCGCGGAAGGCCGCGACTTGTTCACGCGTGTACGCACGATCGCATGGAAAAAGCCACATATTCGAAAAAAAAGAAAAAAAGTGCTCAAGGTCACGCTGCGCACGTGACGTATTTTCTTTGCTTCTGCCATCCCTCCATGCTTAACCTCCAGCGCTTTCGCCGGGACGAGAGAACGTGATTTCGGGGTGTGACAAATCTTTGTAACTACGCTCGTACTAGATGGATTCTTAAAATTTTGTGCCATTGAATTCGTGAGGCAATAAGCTCTTTCAGTGAATCTATTCCTTGGTTACTTGAAAAAGTGCTTCAGGGCCTCTTCAACATCATAGTTCTATTTTCAACCCATGCAGCAATTGAGCTATTGAAGCCAGTAGCAACATTTGCTTCAGACAAACCACTTGCACATTGCTGTATTCATAGCATGATAATAGAAGGAAGTGCACACATGAGATGGACAAAAAAAGGTACATTCAAGACAACACAGTGCTACTGTATTCTTACCCCATAATTCTGTATAAATGTGTACTTGTATTTAAGTTAGCATGTACTTAACGCTGACTGGGGCATTTGGTAAAGTTTGCATGAGTGTGAATGTATTTTGTGGCATCTATTACAGGCAGAGTTTTCCAAAATGGTGATACTATTAGTTATGGCTTTTCCACTACCCTGCTTTATATTTGAGTATTGTGATGTGTCCTAGTTTGAATAACTGAGAAATTGTTTAGATACATTTTTTGATGAGCATTCTGGATAGTGCAATGTGTCATGTTTCGTGATACATTGTCACACAAAAAGACTGCTTGTCTTTTTGTGTGATCCATTTGGACAGGCCAAGCTGTGATATACGCTCATGCATTATGTTGGAATCTCTTCTAACTAGTACAATCTTCTTATTATTTTCTTTTGGAAAGCACAATGTAAAGTTTGGCCTCAGTACGTACCAATGAAAGGATAAATAAACTGCATGAAGGTCAGGACATAGAAGCCTGGCAGGCCAAAGGCAGCTTGAACAAGGTCCTATGCATGAGTAAAACAAAATTTGTGTTTTAATAACATGTTACAACATTTTTGTTTTAATAACAAGTTAAAGGCTTCAGTGGTACAGTAAGGTAATAAAGTACCACTGTTAAAAAGTAGCGATTTAATAACACCAGCCACCACGATGGCACGGTGTTTATGATGCCTGACTTCTGACGCAAGAAATTAGAGTTCAGTAATGGTTACGGTGGTCACACTTTGATGGAGGCAAAACACTAGAGGATCGCACACTGTGCCATGGCAGTGTGTGTTAAAGAATCGTGGGTAAGGTTATCCAGGGCCATCCACTGCTGGGTGCCTCATAATATTAATGCGATTGTGGCTTTTCAAGCCCTGAAAATTATTACAATTTCTTAGCACCGTGTTGTGCTTTCTTGCCGGTAAATCTAGAAGTTGGTATTTTTTAAGCCTTGTGTGTGCTAGTTTTTGTTATACCTCGCATAACTGAACAAGCTTTTCATTTATTACTTTATAAATCTCTTCAACACAAATAATTGGAATATGTTATATGACAATAATTGGAAAAACATTTTTTCTCCTATTAGTAAATTACTCTTTCACAATCTCCAAAGCACTGCGCTTGCCACGAGCAAAAGCTTGGTAACCAAGGGAATGCACGAAAAGAATATGCGGGTCGTGATCCCACCTTGAAATTTCTGCGCTAGACATCGTGACATCGGTTTTGACGTTATCTACTAGGTTCCTAAGTCATTCTTAATCATCGAAAATGAAGTACATTCTCCTCTAAGGGGCCCTAAACTTACCAAGTTTAAGGAAATTTCATTGAGTATCACCAAGCGACAATAAAATTGCCATGTTACTTTTAACAGTGAGTGGCACTGTACATCAGTCCCATCAGGCACTGACAGAGAGTGATGAAGTTGTGAATGGTTGTTATTGATAGATGTGACAGCCTGGAGCTGTAGACGTATGGTACACTGAGATAAGAAACAGCCTGGAGCTGTAGACGTATAGTACACCTTGATATGAAAAATGTTAGTGTATACCAACCTGATATGTTGAGGTGCCTGTGCTAATGCCAGCCTTGATTAAAATGCACAGAGAGTAATCCGTGATAGCTGCAAACATTACTAGCAGAATGAGTCCCATTCCAAAGCCAGCTTGCTGCAATGCATACGCGATTCCTGTAATGTTACAGTAGACAGCCGTCATACTCTGCGCTGCAACAGCACTGGGTCGCTTTCTTCCAAGACATCTTGCTTACCTACAACTCCAGATCCAATAATGCTGTTGATGTAGTTGAAGCTTGTTTGCAATAAACTGCTCGTTTCCTGAGTGGGAGAGTTGTCCTCCTAAGTGATTGGACGAAAAAGGTTGCGAGAATTTCGTGAGTGTGGCTGTAAGCCTTTTATAAAAGTAAGATCGCAGCATGATGTATAATATCCTTCTAACTTTAGTGCATAATTCGTGATGGGAGGAGACATTTTCACAGGCACATGCATGCACACACAAAAAAGAGGCGGGATAACGCAGGCAGAGGTATATTAGTCATGCTATAAATAATGCAAGCACATCATACCAGCACGAGCTGCTTTGTGTCAGTGCTGTCATCACTCTGGAAGCAAAATATAGAAAGTCGTTTTAGAGATGTTAGATTGATTGCACTCTCAGGCAAAAACACAAGACTGTGATTTGTGAACTTTGACCAGGTGATAAGAGCAGTATGTAAGACTTGCGAGACAAACTTTTTGAAAAGTCAGGGAAGAGCAACAATTCTCTGCATAAACCATGCTATCAAGAGTTGTAAGCAGCGATAGGTTCAAATTGGAAACGATAGATGAAACACACATCATCCAATGAATTGTCCCCTGTACAATTCATTCAACAAATCTTCCAGTGTACAATTCAATTTAGTGAAATGTTTTTATGATGTGGTTTTGCCTCTTTTATGAACTAGAGATCTGTTATGAGTGGATGTGTGATTGTGCCTTTTTTTAATGACATAATAACTGTTCATAAATAATAACCATTGAAATTGTTCTTTTAATAGACTACCAAAGATGAGCTTCCAGTGATTGCACATTCAAAATTAATTTGTTCAACAAAATACTTTAGATGCAGAAGAGACAGAATTGTGTTTGAGGACAAACAGTTAAAAGGTTAGCATTACACAAAGGGTCAAAAAAAGCTCTGGGATGAACAGACACCACAAACAATGGACACACACACACTACTTACGTCACAAAGTATGCATATACACTACATGTGATGTAAGGTATAACAAATTAAAAAGTGCATAATTCAAAATCAGCATAAAGCTTAGCACATGATTTATTTATTCATTTATTCTGAATACCTTACAGACCCAACACAGCATTGTGTAAGGGGAGCATAAAAGGAATAGATACACGAATTTGCACAATTTTCATACAAACAATAACATAAACCAATTGTGGATCATTATAAAAGTCCTAACAGGAATAACAGTAAAAAAAATTTATAATTTTAATAGGAATAGAACGGCGATGAAAAGCAAGCGAATCAGCTCAATGTTATTCACACAATGAGCAATAAAGTATAGGGAAGGATTTAAATGTTGGAACCACATTTTAATGGATGCAAAATGGTAAAGGTCTGAGTACCGTGCGATATCAATGCATATTAAGAATGGTCGGAATATCTAGAGCCCTCCGCTACGGCGTCTCTCATAATCATATCATGGTTTTGGGAAGTAAAACCCCAGATATTATTTTAATAAATAGTGAAACCAGGGCACATATCTGTTTAATATATTGAGTATACCATGTACTTGTGTTTTCTCAGAAAAAAAAAAAGAGCTAGTTTCAGTGTCAGATACCAAACGCTTGATTCCAAGGTTATTTGGGCAGCCTGCAACTTTGTAATGGATATGTATTTCAAGTTAGAAACGAAAGCTAACCAAATGTTTAAAAAATTAATAGTTAGTAATGGAAAAAATACTTGTAAGTATACATGACTAACATTGATATGTTTTTTTTTTTTTAGACGACATGGTCTTTTTTTTTTTTGAAATCTCAGTAAAAATGCCACGAGATGCCTGGTATGTGGTCTACATGCATTTCGTTTTTTTTTTTTAAGCTTGAGTTAAAGAGTAGAAATAAAGGCCAATATGTTTTTGCTGGTTTCATATGGTTGTGTCTAAACATAAAATTGAGAAGAGGGCTCTTTGCCAATTCCTTGTTTCATTCACACACACACTCTCTCATGTAGCATGTATAGAGAAGCAGAAAGTTTTATCACGAATGTTCTAGCGTAGCCCGTAATTTTATCACTGACAGCCTTGCTCTGGTAATGATATTTGAGAAGATAATTACTCTATTTGCCGCTAGATGCGGCTAACAGCATTTCGTTTGTTCTGTCCAGCTACATGTCACTTGCGTATTCTTCAATGCCATGATAAATAGACACTCCCGGCAAATTTTCGCCGTTGCCGTGACGTTCTGTATAAATTCGAAGTCGATAACATCGGCCAGCACGTCCTACGTTCAATGTAAGAGTGAAAGCGCACGTGGGTAACATGATCGTGGCTCGAGCGGAGAGTAAATTTGGCAGCCGTATCTTGTCACGCAAAGGGTCCTGCCCATCCTGACAGAGATTAGCTCACGGGTAATACCTTTGTATGTGCTGTTAACGCGGTGATGTCAGAGTTCGTTTCGAAGAAGTACCGGGGTCGGCGTTGTTGGTTGTGAGGTGAAAATCAGCGTTGCCCGTGACAGAAAAATCAAGATGCATCCAAAATAAATAATAAAAAAATCTTCGGTTCGAGTGAGAATCGAACCCAGGTTCGATTCTTACTCGAATCGAAGTTTCAATAAGTGTCGTGGCAAGAGGTGTTCCAGCACACAGCCACGACACTTATTGAAACTGCAATATTTGGGGTGTCAAGGTATTCGGCTAGATACTTGGCTGCGGTGGCTGCATTTTCGATGGAGGCGAAATTACGAGAGACACCGTATCGGATTCGGAAATTTTGATAATCTGGTGTTCGCGCAGTACACGGGCCTCTATCATTTTGCCTTCATCGAAATGTGACCGCCGCGGCTGCGACCGATCCTGCAACCTTGAGGTCAAAAGCCGAACACTTTAGCCGCTGCACCACCACAGCGAGCAGGAGGAGTCTATTTAATGCATGTAATGCTGCGTAGCAGAAGCATAGAATCGCGCCTGGCGTTGAAGCATGCGAATGCACTATTGGCGAAAGTTATGACCACTAAAATAAATCTTATCTGCATGGAAAATCACAATAATCTCCCCCCCCCCCCAAAAAAAACACGACAAGCGACTCACCCGGAAAAAAAAAGCTCGAATATGCTTACTATCAGCGGAGATCCAAACTGTGGAACTATAATTGATGCTATCGCATGTACGTAGCCTCACGCTTGCGGAAATACTTTGACATTTTTATTCTCCCGAAATTATATAGGCGACTGATGAAGTTAAATATGGGCTTATTTCGAAAGGGCAGAAAAGTGGGGAGATGGTAATCGCCTCCGATATCGAAAGCAGCAGTAAAGCCCACACATTTACTAACGGGATAAAAGCACAAATATATCATTGATATAACTCGTGAGCTCATAGCACACGTAGAAGCTCTATATATTATGATAAGGTAGCCAGCCAGTTCAAGAACTGGCTAACGTCCCTGTCTTTCCGCTTAAACTTTCTTCCTCCTCCTATATATTATAAGTTCGAATACCTACAGCCATTTACAAGTATGACATTTTATCATCTCCCTTCTTCCACAAGACAATATAGAAATTATTTTCATAATAGCAGTTTCAGAAGACTGCTACTCAGCAGAGACTTGGTTTTTGTAATCAGTTGTTAGACATTTTTGAGGTGGGCTTCAACTAGGCACTATATTCAATAAAGAAAGATAAAGAAATAAAAAAAACAAGTACATGTGAGATGCCTATTCAGATTAGGTTAACGCATAACTCTGTGTATTACGCTTCAAAGCAGAAGTAGGGACTCCGACAGACGTTACGCTGCAGGCCTAATCCTTCAACACTGCACGAAAACCATTGCGAAATTCACGTGTAGAACGTCGCTGTAACCGCAATTATGAAACACATGTGCGCAGGCGTTTTCTTTGCACCTAGCTTTGAACTACTGTACGTAAATGCGCTGTGAATATTTGCCCGCAGCTACGTCTTGCGGGGTCGAGATTGCTGCTTTTCCAAATCAATGTTATATTTGTCACGCTGCGGGCTAATACATTAATTACTCCCTTTCCTTCGCCCAGCCCATGTTGGGGCAATATGGCCATTAGCCAAACATTCAAGGGCTGTTTTTTTTTTTCATCCTTTTTTATTATTTTCGTAGAGTTCCTGCATGGGCACATATTACATACATAATGAAAAATATGTGTGGGCGATGGCACAAATGTTTCGTGAACGGAATTTTCTTTAAGATGGGGAGCTACTAATGAGTTATTGTATTGCGAGTTTAAAAGATTCTGAACAAAACGTCCAGTATCCCCGACTGAAAATATTGGCCTGGCTTAACTGGGTTCCTTGGTGTGCGTAGTGAGAGGAGCGGTTCGTCGTACTGTTTATCTAGATTTTTTTTTGTATGGTTACGCCTCTCTTGCTCGAGGGTATGTCAAGCGTCCGGCATCCGCACTAACACTACGGATGAGCGACTCTCCTCTTCTCTCCCACCACCTGCTAGCGCTCGCTCCCCAATTGCGCATGCGCATCTCCTTCCCTCTCTCTCTTACGCTCCCCCTTTCCTGCCTCGGTACGCCAACGCAGGGAGCGTCTGCTAACAACGCCGACTAAATTTCAAGGCCGAAAGACTGCCGCAGTGACGTCAGAGGTTGGGGGCCCAGTTGCCCAACTGTGCACGTTCAGTAAAGCTTTTTTCTTTCTTATCTTTTATTCGGCCCAATCAAGCCGTAGCGGCTGCGAGAGCGGGAGCGTTGGTTCTCCTAAAACGTGAACGAAACACATCAAGAAGAGTAACGAAATTCACATTTGAACCCCTTGCAGCTTGAGTTCCTACTGAAAGGATAGTGTATTAGACTTGCTCGGCTTGCAAGATGTATTTTTTTTTTTTGTTCGTAAAACGCAAAGACTTTCCTACCCTCTGGCGTCACTGCGGCAGCCTTTCGGCCTTGAAATTTAGTCGGCGTTGCTGCTAATCTACGCTTGCTCCGCACCCCCCCCCCCCCCCCCCCCGTTTCCTCTCCTCTAGGCATTCCTCCCCGCGGTGTCTCCCAAAGCCGACGCAGGCAGCGCCTGCTAGCGAGTTTCTTAATTGAAAAAAACTGACTGCTCGCCGTGCACAACCGTTTACTGGCCACTCCGTATCTGGACCTTCAAGGTAGTGCCGGTGGGAGATTCCTTCTTTGCGATGATAAACAATCAAAATTCACAGCGTGCGCGTTAACTGAAAAATTACACGATCTTACCGAAGCGCACCATGGGGTGATGCGGAGCATCGCGGGAGTTTCCAACTCAACATTCCCGCGATGCTTGGTAGTAAACCGTGTTAACAACTTAATAACACACAAGGTTAGCCGCAAAGGTAACACCGCAAACCGTTGAAGAGCGCCGTTAAAAACACCGCTGAAACTTCCCGCGGTGCTCCGCGTCTCCCCATGATCCCCTTCGGGGAAGATGGTGTAATTTTTATTTTGTACCCAGCACCTCTAACAGTTGTGTCGTCACGTTCTTGCGTTTTTTTTTTTTATACTCCACCCGCTTCCGCGCAATAGGAGAGTACAAATAAACGCAAGATCTTGCTTACTTACGCCGCTAATGTGACGTGAGCCGCGTTAAACACCCTGTCACAATGTCTAGGGACAACCTAGCGTTCCATCGATCGGCCATATGGCCCGCCGCGGTGGTCTAGTGGCTAATGTACTCGGCTGCTGACCCGCCGGTCGCGGGATCTAATCCCGACAGCGGCGGCTGCATTTTCGATGGAAGCAAAAATGCTGTATAGGCAGATGTGTTCAGATTTGGGTGCACATTCAAGAACCCCAGGTTGTCAAAACCTCCGGAGCCCTTCACTACAGAGTCTCTCATAATCATATTGTGGTTTTGGGACGTTAAACGACACATGTCAATCAATCGGTCGGTCACATATATGCGTGCGAGGGTTTTCCCATTCAGATGGAGGAAACTTCCGAAGCTTGATGTTTGGCGCTCAGATTAGATTGTCATTTTTTCATTTTATTTTTTGCGTCTCAAGAAAAACGGACACGCCATACATACGTCACAGGTAAATTGATCAGTAATTATCATTACATTTCTCGCTTCAGGCAATTCATCACCCTACTTAATAACGCAAAAAATTAATTTAATTACAGTGATTACATTAGCCTCATTTCACTGCTGCGTGGTCCGTTATTTACGTCCGTCCGTACCCAGAAATGTTTTTCGGGGCGTGTTAACGTGCGAAAAGGCTACCTTTGACAACTTTCCGTCGATGTGATAACTTTGGCATACCCCGGATTGTTAAAGCACGAAAATATTTCGGGGGCTGTCAGAACCCCCTCATCTCCACACAGCTATATACGGCGCTGCCGGTATCTCTGTAACGCTGCTGCGAGGCCTTCAATCGTTCGAGGCTGAGCGCGCGTGCAGTAACGAGACAGTGCACGAGTGAGCTGGGCAAAGAAAGCAGTGAACGTGACCTTCGCGAGCGCGAGCAATGTAGCGGTGCCAATACGCGCTCCTTTTCGCGAACCACTTCATCTCGCGATACGGGCGGCTGTCATTGAACCACCGTCTGGGCGGCGCCACGGATCTATTTATATCCGCTCAACTATGCGTATACATGCAAAAGGGATATCTCGTCGGCAAATCATATTGTTATGCCGCTATGGCGATCCACTTATATACTCAACCACAGGGTCGCCAAGACTTTATATCTTTGTTCAGCGGTCGACAAGTCGGAGGCAAGCGTTATTATTAGCCCAATGTCGTTGCGCAATTACGACACGCTCGATGGCCTATATACTCGATATCATGAATGTGATCCGTCGATGTTATAAACGTGTGTGTGTGTGTGTGTGTGTGTGTGTGTGTGTGTGTGTGTGTGTGTGTGTGTGTGCGCGCGCGCGCACGCTATTTGTGAGCACATTAGATAATGATGAAGCGGCCACCATTAACCCGCCCAAACGACACATATTAAGTCTGTCTTATAGACGGCACAACCAAATACACTTAACAAGCTCTTGTTCAAGCGGAAATTCAAGCAGCGGTGAAAGTCGCCTGGTGGTTACATAATCGACACGCTCTAGAAGCCAAATAGTACCTTTGCCGGTGCGCCCTTTCCATCGTTCTTCTTCTTGCCGTCGACTTCGTCGGGCAGCTCGACAGTACGCACCGTAAACTTCCCCTGCATTTTGCACGACTTGCACTAACAGCAAACTGCCGGGTTTTCTCCGGGCCGAGAGACAAGACGGACCTTCCACCTCATGTATTGCCGGAGCCTTATCTTCACCGTTGCGTCAGGGTACTGCTCTTGTTTGCGGAGACATGTCGACGAGGTGTGGCAGCGGAAACTGCCGAATTACCCTTCCCTTGTAGTGTTCTCGCATGTAGCGGTCTCTGTGTATCTTATTTCTCAAGGTGGGTTCCGCGGAACCTATAGGGGTTCCGCAGGCCCCTCCGCGGGAAGAAAAAAAAAAACAGCTATTTGGGCCAGTCAATATCACACTGGTATAAGTGTTCTGTGGGCCATTTGGTTAAAGCGCATACTGAAGCGTCGTTTCTCTTTGACTTCCGTTCCTCGCTGCCAGGCCCATACAAAATTCCTTCGGCAATTCCGTGTTTACGCTGCGAACCCTTCTCGGCTTTCCGCGACCCGCTGATAAATTTTGCCTCCAGTTGCGCACCCGAGGTGTGATCGGTGTATCGAACCTTTATTGCTCACGCCTGAGTTTCAATAAGCACATCTCAGTGCAGAACAGCTATAGAGACGCGCGAGCTGCGCAGTGGATCCCGCCAGCAGCTTGTACCACCCAGCCACACTCCGAAAATGGGCACTTTTTTTTTTAATTGTGAACTCGACATAAAAACAAAAAAGGCACAAAAAAGGCAAACACCTTTTTTTTTCCTTTGTCCCTGTGTCGAGTTCGCGCTGAAAAAAAAGTGCCCTAATTTGATCTACCAACGAGCCCAGTTTGCGACTTGTTTCGGAAACAATACGCGCGGGTAATCTTAAATCTGGCAAGCCTTACAATTATTACCACCACGCGCATTTATCCTTTTCGAAGGCAGGTGCCGAAGATTGGGCAGTGGACATGCTGAAACCGCTCGCAACAAAATATGCTTGTGAGCAGGCATATACGACACTATATAGTCTGTCGCAAAAATCAGTACAAGTATCGGCTGAATCTAGTAGCAGGCCACATGCGGCTGGCCTCAAGTGTTGCTAAACCTCACGTCGATTTGTAAATGGAAGGAAATTGAGTTCAGCTCCGAATCAGTGAAGAGGTTTGTTCGTATACGTACTCTTGGTTTTGAATTCATTGCGCGTGTGAATGTAGCGTGAATTGAATGAAAAATGCTTGCATACAAGCGGCAGGATGGGAAGAAGGCAGGGGCGGGTTTCCCTGGCACTTGATGGCGCTAAGCAGGGATTCCCGAGAGCAGCGTGCTTGAGAACCCCCGCTTTATATTATGTAACTTTGGTCGCTGGCCTGAGAAGCTGCAATTACCGGCGTTTAAATGTACCGACCATGTTGCTTACTTCCACGGAATCAACTGTGGCTAAATGAATTTTTAAATATTAACAGTCATGTTAATGGTTCATTGGGTTGCATTATTTCGCCACGCTATAACGGTTAGCTCGGTTTCCATCAAACAGACCTCCCCCCCCCTCCAAGCAAATGTTATATTTCCCCCTCCCCAGCGCCTAGTAAAATATGAAGCGTGGCCAAAAGCTTTGGCATTTGTACATCGTTGTATATCCTGTGTTGATGTGGTGTTCTCTAAGGTATTGACATTCACACGGGGGGAGGGAGGGGGCAAAGTCCGCCCCATACTTTGTCCTGATAAGGGAGGGGGGCGCTGCTATGAAACCACCCGCCTGAGCTGTATACAGGGTACGTTCTCCCCCGTCCTGTGCCCTTTTGCTGCTCAAAATATACTGCCCACAGGTCTAACCGTGGTGAGGGCTCAACTTCTTTCCTGTTACCGTATACAGAACGCGACACCTTTTATAATGTAAAACGGTTACAGTGAAAGGAAGGAGCAAGCAACTGGCCCAGAACACCACACTGCTTGAAAAAGGGGGACATTTCGATATTAAACATGTGGCGGATGCGAATTGCGGTTATGCGACATTTTAAGGTTATGCGGAGGTTCGTCGATCTCTAAATGTCGAAACTGCCGTCAAATCGCCGATGGACACTTATACCGACTTTAAGCGTTGAAAGGCCAAGTATGTTGACGTTGTTGGTTCGAAATAGAAGAAACGACAACACTGCACGCAGGCCCGTAGCCAGGATAGTGGGGGAGGCGGCCCACACCCCCGCGCCCCCTTTAATATGGAGGGGGTTGTTTTACTGAAACAAATAGTAAAAATGGGGTTTTCACGGCCTGCAACAGGTGTCCCCCTCTCTCCCGGAAATAATTCCTGGCTTCGAGCCTGGCTGTGCGGCTTCTGGCCGTGCTCGCGGGTGGCAGTCGCAGTGAAATGATTAACGGTGCGAGCCAATGGGTCATCGCGTCATGAGGAATCACGCATGACGCCGCGTTGATGAGCAGGCACCGAAAATGAAGTCCATAGACCAGAATTTTCATCGCTTGTCGGTGGCGGTCTTATTTTGCCGGATGTTGCGAATCGGATGTAACGAACGACCGAGATTATAGCGCCCTGCAGCCTTATGTACGTTTGTCGACACTGTTCACTCGTTATCAGCGGTTACGCCACCGAATTCGCAGTCCCTGCAACTGGCCGCGCCGACAGTCGCATAGAGTTAGTACAGAGTCTGTTCTAATGAAGAGTCTATTATAAGCTCTATGGAGACATAATAACTGTCAATGAGTGCTTGCTCTGAAACGTAGGCATGAGAGTAACAAAGTTAATATGGGTCTGTCCCTATTAGAAGAATATAAACCTTCGCGCTAAAATTATCCGCAAATTTTCAGCCAATCTAGGAACCGAAGACATAAATAGCGAGGGCTGCTAGCGAGTAGCAAGGATTTCATAAGCCACGGAAGTTTTGTCAAGAGGATGACTCCACAGTGAAAGACGGCTGCTCTGACTATATAGTGTCTATGATGGTAATGGAAGGGTTTTGTACACAACTGCAAATTGTACAGAATAAAGGTAAAATATTAAATTCATCTTTTTCAACAAACGAACGTCAACTGATAGTAGTCTCGCTCTCGCATGTCTATAGACGTCAGACTCTGCCCAGGCGGCGCTGCGAAAAACGCCGCCATCAGTGCCCCCATCGACGCGCCGGCCATAAATGGGTAGTGCAAAGCGAGCCGTCCGCAAACGAACGTGCATAGGCCTTCCTCTCTAGTTGGCATTAGGGCGCGGTTTTCTGAAAAATCAAGGACCTGGCAAGCTTCTTTCTTCAATGCAACCTCGATTTAGAAAAGTAGGAAGCTCATCAAAACAAACTGTGGGTACAATGCGAAAGGTGTTTCAGTTAAATCGGCGTACTGCAACTGGAACGCAAGCGAGCAAGTGCAAGCGAGCATCGCATGACATCGAGTTACAGGCAAGCACTCCGACGTTCGTTCCGCCTGAATGCGTTAAACTTGGCCATACACATGATGCCAAAGCGATGAAGTGCATACACGAGCAATGTATTTTACGACCAGTGGTACGAAGTTCGCTTTATCAGTCACGAATACCTTGGCGAATATCAGTCACGAATACCTTGGCGAATATCAGTCACGAATACCTTCGCCTTTGCAGTTGCATTCTCCGTCGATCTCTCGCTTCCTGTGCGTTGAACCGTTTTATTACGCATGCTGGAATGTCCTCTTGACGGTTGTCTTCCGTTTGTATATACTGCAAATGGAGACACATGCGCTTCCACTTTATCGGTGTACAACGAAATGCAAAACTGAGGCCCCCGAGATAGCTCGGGCAATCGCGGAGACCAACGGTAAGAAAAAAAAAAAAACTTCTTGTGGTCACAATCATTTTGCGATTTGCCTGTATGACGTGCATGTTCGCATTTCACAGATAAAGCCGGAACTTAGAGCATTAAAAGCCCTCAGGCATAATGGCGTGGAGCTCCGGGTTATCGGCAGTCGCAGCGTTATCGTCGCGTCGCCTGTCTACTGCTGCACGGTGCGCACCACGGTCAGAAACTTTGTTAAGCTTCACAATCAAAGTTACTACGATATCAAAGTTACTCAGAACAATAACAGGAGACCTACATCATCACACTCTCACGCGAACGACTGTAGACAACGCGAGTGATTCGCTTATACCCAACACAACAGCCCACGTCTCCTGCCGTTCTGCTTCGCGAAAGCTGCGAAAAACAGTAAAACGAAGTCCTTAACGTTCGTAGCAATTCACAACGCAACTGCGGCGTCGGCTGTGGTCTTTTTCGTAGAGCGCGGAGCTGTTGCGTCTGCTCTCAGTGTTTTCGCCGTTGTTCTGGCGAGTGAACCAGCAAGCACTTCACGGCGGTGAGGTGACGCGCCTGACTAGCGGAGAAAAACTCGTACCTCTTTTTCTAAGAGTTCAATGCTCAAATACACCTAATGTTTAGCTCAATCGCTGTTTTTTTACGCTGTAGTTGCACCTAGTTACACAGCAAACTGTGCAAAGAGCTGGGCTGTGCACTACTCAAAACTGCGACGACAGCTGGCGCTGCGTGTCTGCAAAACTCCAAAGGCGGTCGTCTATAGTGAATATACGGTGCTCGACTGCTAGCTCGATGGCCGCGGGATCTAATCTCGGCTGCGGCGGCTGCATTTTCAATGGAGGCGAAAATATTCGAGGCTTGTGTTCTTAGATTTATATGCAAGTTAAAGATCTTCAGGTGGTCGAAATTTCCGGAGCCCTCGATTATACCGCGTCTCTCATAATCATGTAGTGATTTTGAGGCGTTAAACCCCAGATATTATTATTATTATTATTATTATTATTATTATTATTATTATTATTATTATTATTATTATTATTATTATTCCCGCTGCAATTTTCCCGCGTATTGCGGTCGGTTTCTTTTCGTTCTTAGAAGCAAGGAATGCGAAAACGTTAAATTGGGACGTTATATACGAATTTAGGCTAGCTGCTCGTTAATCCTCTTTAGAAGCGCTGCGGCGAGCGCGGCAACATTCTCGTGGTCCTTGGCTTCAACGCCAATTTTGCGATGAGAGCACAACACGTACAAAGGTATACGAGCCGCCTGCTGATCCCTTCTAGAGGCACGCCCCGAAAAAGACTCCTGCAGGGGTATGGCCCTGCGTAGGTATCTTTCTTTCTCTGACCCTCTCCACAGACACAGAAACACAAACACCGCAAAGAGGTGACTTAACAACGCTAACAATTATTACTGTACGTGACCACAGATCGGGTAAATCGGATCAGCCGCTGTCATAAGCAGTGTCGCTATAGGCCAGAAATTCTTTTTAAGGGGGGTTCAACCATTCACGCGCGTTTGTATGCGTATATATATATATATATATATATGCAAAACTAAAAATTTTCGGGAGGGAGAGGGGGCCTGAACTCTCCTCCCCCACCTCTGCCTATGTCACTAGTCATGCGAAACAAGCTCTGACCTACATGTGCGCTGCACTAAGCTACTTCAGCTAGTTTAGGGTGGCAAGAAAGGGTGGCACTCTTCACGCATTCGTATTTCTCAAATTCTTTTATTTGAGTTGTAAAATGGATGTCTTGTCGACGAAAAGGCCCTTAAAAAAACCCTCGGGGTCCGTTACAGACGAAAGCGACCTTCCCGTGTTCTTGTTTGCTTGAAAAAGGGCCGCACGATCGAAGACCGCACGTGCACGTATTAAACCCAACAAACAGGAAAGGTACGTGTGCAGCAAGACTGGGAATTCGTGGCCCGTTTCTTCGAAATAATCTTCGAGATGGCGGCGCGTATGGCGTTATAATTAAGTATAGCGGGCACCGAGACGCGAATATTACGCTTCGATCCATGCATGTTTTGATTCTTTCCCGATAAACTCTGTGCGCAATCGACGTACTGTAGACAAGCAGATCTTGTACGCGCGAATGAAAATAAAAAAAGGAATTCAAAAGGCACCGTATACTGCATGTAACTCAATTATACAACATATTTCCGCTGCCGTGCGCGAGCAGCATGTGAAGGCAACGCGTGTAATGAAGCAGAAGATGTCTGTAAGCGTGATCCGCCGAAGCGGCTGATATACGTATACAAGTATACCTCGTACGTGGAAGCGCTGGGGAAATGGGGCAGTCATTCTTTGTGTCTCGAAAGACGCTACGACAAGCGTAAGCGTGTGCCGTGTTTCCTTTCACGAGGGAGGGGTGGATGAAAGTTTGTCGCAGCGACCCCCCCTCCCCACCTCCCAATTACATAAATTTATGGGGCAGACTTTGTGCCTCCTTCACCTATAGGTGAATAAGCCCCCCCCCCAACCTTCCCCCCATCGCGCGCACACATATATTGTGATAAAGAATCACCGGGTCGGCTCAGGGAAAAGGATAGAAAGATTAGCTATTACTGCTATTTGGGAGTCCAGACTCGCCGCATACATAACTATCATATCAGGCTTGAACGTACACGCTGAGTCTTTTGGAGAACCACTGTATCATATTTGATACATTGAACATGATACCTCAATAACGCTACTAAAAGCTACTATAGGTGTTACGATAAGCAGCTATTTCAGATTGAACATGGTATGAAGAAGGTACAGTGAATTACACATTACATGATAGTAATTAAGTATTTTCAATTAGTACTAATCAAGCTATGCGTAAAACAAAATTTCATTCATATTTTTTTCTTAAAATAAACTGTACAAGAAGAGTAATTTTCTCGCAATTATTGTTCGTGCGCATTACAGGGTTAACGTCCCAAAACCACCACATGATTATGAGAGACGCTGTAGTCGAGGGCTCCGGAAATTTCGACCACCTGGGGTTCTTTAATGTGCACCCAAATCTAAGCACACGGGCCTACAGCATTTTCGCCTGCATTGAAAATGCAGCCGCCGCAGCCTCTTTATAAGGTTGCACGTTAACCCTCTTTTCATGATCACAGTACGGTAGAACAGCTGCTTGCCACGAAGAAGACCTGGGTTCGATCGAATTATCGTTCGAACCGAATATTTTCATCACTTATTTTACTTACATCTTGTAGATTTTTCAGTCACGTACAACGCCGATTTTATTTGCTCATAACCAACAACACCGATGACGACATCGGAGCTTCTGCGAAAACGGGCTTTTCAGTGATATTGCGTTATAAAGTGATGCCTGAAAATTAATAAAATAAGTTATGTGCAAGACTGAATTCAAGCCCTGCTGGCGTGTGCAAAAAAAGGGGGACGGGGACGCTCGAAGCACCCGGCCCCCCTCCTTTTTTTTTTTTTTACACACTCCAACGGTCACGGTACAGGTACATATATATATGCAGAGCTACAAGCCTCGACCGAGGGATTAAGAAAACACGTGCTGATAAAGTTTACGACAGCGGGTATTAGCAGCTGCAAGACCTGCGTGTCAGCTGATACGTCGTTGTTCTTCGACACGTTGCGACCGTGAAGCTAGGTAGTCCCGGTTGAGTGGACCAAATGGGTCCTGCTTAGTGGACCTCTGGTGATTCAGGAGCGTGGCTAGCGAACCTCTGCCTGAATGAGCCCGTTTGAGTAATATATCTGTTATGGTTAAAACGTCCCAAAACCAAGCTCTCATAATTAGAGACGCCGTAGTGGAGTGCTCCGGGAGTTCTGAACTTCCAGGGGTTCTTTAACGTGCATCTGAATTCAGTACACGTGCCACCGGTATTTTCACTCCCGTCGAAAATGCGCCGCCGGGATTCGATCCGGCGACCTGCGGGTCAGCAGTCGAGCACATAATCACTAGATCATCCTGGCCGGCCCTCGCCTTGAATAAGTGCCGATGAGAGAAAAAAAAATCATGCCGACTGTGAACCTGAACGAATGGGGTAGAAGTTCGGTGTCAATGAATTCATATGAACACGGCTGAATAAAACGTGCTGGTGTAAGCACGTTCGTGGTTACGCCTGTATGTGTGCGTGGATATGCACATGCAACATTGAAAATTTTCGGGAGTGAGAAAAATGTTGACCCCCCCCCCCCCCTTACACACACACGCTTGAGGCTACGCCATTGCTAGTAAGTGTCGGGACAATTGCGCCGTAAGATATAATACGCACTTGTTGCGCTGAGCTCCGCTGACCTTGCCCATGACTCGGCAGATTTCGCCCACGTGGTGAAACAGCAAGACTATAAGTATTAGCGAGAAAAAAAAACAGGAAAGAAATAGTACTCGCGCTTCATCTTTGTTAAGATTACGCATGGCAGTGGCAGAGACCGTGGGAACGAAACGAGCCAGTGTGTCGGCAAGTGACGATGCAACCACTCATGTGAGGTGGGTACGAAAATCGAAACTATAGACTTTACCAATTCGTATTATAAAACACGGAAGAGCGCCCCACCGCGGTGGTCTAGTGGCTAAGGTACTCGGCTGCTGACCCGTAGGTCGCGGGATCGAATCCCGGCTGCGGCGGCTGCATTTCCGATGGAGGCGGAAATGTTATAGGCCCGTGTGCTCAGATTTGAATGCACGTTAAAGAACCCCAGGTGGCCAAATTTCCGGAGTCCTCCACTACGGCGTCTCTCATAATCATATAGTGGTTTTGGGACGTTAAACCCCACAAATCAATCAAACACGGAAGAAGTTTACACTAACCGTGCAAAGCATAAAAAATACTTAAGATGGCTTTCTTGGCTGACGGTATACGTTTTTTTCTTGGTGTATAGACAAGAGTCGAGTCAAACCGTGAGCCTGTCACGGACGACGTGATAATTTCCGAACTCCAGAGCCAAAAAGTACCATGCGAACCTGGCTGTGGCACCCCCGGTATAGAAACGCGCACATTTCGTCGTTCGACCCCGATTGCCATCTTTTCTTTTTTTTTTATGCGGTCACGTGCGGACTTGGTGTGGCGCGCCGCATTTTTTTTTAGGTCAGCGTCTGATGAGGCAATAAATGCCTTCGCTAAGGCATTTAGTATACGAGAAAAAAAAAATGTTCATGTAGGAGGGCATTGTTGGGAAAGTCGGAACACTTCTTGCTTCGAATATTCTGTTCGCTTAACGTATGGTTTCTTTCTGGTCGCCTTCGTAAAGTCGAGCTCTGCTGATCTTCATGAACCGAATGGATCTGGCCACCAATATATAGAATGTCTTTATCTTGTGTTTTGTTGCATGTTTTTGTCAAAATACTCTTATTTCTTTCTTTGTCTCTTATTTTTCATTATCGTCCCTTTCATCTTTTACTCCTCCTATATCTCCAGTACCTTTTTGCTCTCTAGAAAAAAGTATAGGCAGCCGTTGTGTCGCAGTTAACGGTGGCAGTTAATGGTGGCAGTTAATTGGTGGCAGTTAATTGTCAGCCTGCTCTCTCCTCTGTGTACGCATATGAAATCACAATAATAAATGCCGTTTACTCGCTTAGTTGACAATCGCTACGCGCTGTTCGCACGCGCAGAAACACACATAAAAGGCACAGGTAGGACACACAAGAGTGCGAACTAAGAAGCGTTTATTTGATGGAAACATGACAAACACCGAGCGAGTCGCAAGTGTCAACTTCTGTTCAACCTATATACGCTGGCCCTTCTAGCCGTGTACTTGCACCCTATACACTTCGAAAAAAAAACCTGCCGAGTGAATGTAAAAGCACGATGGCTAGCGCTTCACTTTCCGATTCTGGCAGGCGCTATGCCGTTGTGTAACGCGCAAGCTTCTACAATTGGCGAACCACAATTTTCGCCTAGTTTTGCTGCACAATCGCACTGATGAGAGAACAACGAACGTCAATGTCGCATTTATGCGAGTGCCGATTGTGAGTGCCTTTATGTGAGTGCCTTTATGTGAGTGCATTTATGTGAGTGCCAATTAGCATGTACGTTACGACGCCAACGGTTTGCGGTTAGCCCGTAGTGCACAGTCGAGGTGCACTGCTTCCAAATGGCGACACCCCTGGACAAGATCGACTTGCAAAGGTGTACACGGTGGCCTTCAGAGTGTTGTTCCTTCCGCCCTGCTGCCATAGGGCTACGTGCCAGCATTTTTTTGGACACGCATGCATATCTGAAACGCAGTCTAAGGACTTAATTCTAGCGAAACAGTGGTCATTCTGTTTCGTCCTTCGGTCGACCGTTGTCACTGGTGTAGCCCTGGAGGAGGAAAAAGGGGGGCCGACCTCCGTTCTCCGATTTTTCATCAATTTTGCATGTGTTTATTATACATGCATTCATACAAACATGCACGTGCATGATTCTGCATTATTAGTGGATAAGCTCCCCTAGAAGAAACTTCTGGTAGCACCTCCGCCAGTTCTGTAACACTTATAAATGTTATAGATGTTTTTTCTCTTTTTTTTTCACCGCAACGCTCAGGCATCTCCACGTAGCTGCAGTTTCTACCTCGGCATGTGGAGACTAAACGCTGTCTGTACGAACAGTCTTCTCTTTCGCGGACTACAACTCCGTGGAGTCCAGCCGCGGAGCGCATAATCTTGCTTCAAGTTGTTTGAGTGTCCAACTTGCAGGTAGCCTCTACTATGATAAACCAGGCCCGTTTCCGAGAGGTGTGGGTTGGGGGAAAGGGGTTGTGCTTCAGTTCACCTCAGATAGCTCGCTTCACCTAAGCTACTCACCTCTGCTAATGGGCTACAGCCACGAAAATTTGTTCCCGTATGGGCTGCTGGACCATGGGGGAGCCGAGCAGATTGCACAAAATGTAAGCGGACATTGACATTATGAAAAATGTGTGTGTGTGTGTGTGTGTTTGTGTGTGTGTGTGTGTGTGTGTGTTGATTTGTATATTTTTCTACGATAGCTCCCCGTTTCCTGTACAAAACACTCATATAAATTCGGCTCATCAGCAAATTGACTGTCTCAGTCCAATTTTCTGAGAATACCGGTAACAAGTACATACATGTTAACATTACTAATTTGAAAATCACCCTACAGAGCACGACACCTAGAGAACCGCAGGACATCTACAGAGTATACTGTAAGGGTACCCTGCGGTTTGTCATCACACTCGCGGAGTCTATAGGTTGACCTACGCCGTTGCGTCAGTGCGTCACACACACACTGTCGAATATCAAGCGTGTTAGCCATTGGCAAAAGAAAGCGTTTGCTGTGAGCAGACGCACCAATACTGCCACGCTTACGAGGAACACGTATACACGTGGCGAAGGTAATGCGACCGCTCTTGGTATTCATACAGTATAGTCACAACATGCACTATCGAATAGACGCATGTATACGAAGGCTGCGGACGGTACACAAGCGCCACCGTGTATATATATATATATATATATATATATATATATATATATATATATATATATATATATATATATATATATATACACGTGGCCGGGCAACGCAGGAAGAAACGCGATGCTGGGGCATTATGTTCGTAACAACAATATACAGTGGATGTAAAGCGGTCAAGACCGGATAATGCGAAAGCGGCCACCGATCGCACATCTCCGCGATTGTTCAATTTCGATAGGAGAGAATGTCCATTGTCAGTGTCATGGAATGCCGTTGATTATAGTAAATGCATCAGTCTAACAAAGTTCTCGCAAGTTTAATTATTGCGCCTAATATGTAACTTTCTAAGCACTCATGGGGGAAGCGTGCTCATGCCAGTGATCGTCATCGCGTCGCGGTTCTCAGTCAGCAGTGTTGTTACCTTGCGTAATAAATCAATAAAGATCACGGGGGCAGGGCAAAAACCACGCGGCTATCTATAGAAAATGCCCCGGTCACATTATATGCAAACGGGTACACTATTGGTCAACTGCTTTTCGTGCGTCTGCTACGGAGCCTATTCTTACGAAGAAGGCGCCGGGTTCTGGTTTGGAGGGGTGGCGTCTGAGGTGGCTACAACTTGCGAAGGTTATAACGAAAGAAAATAACGATCCCTCGTATAGTTTTGTTTTAGGGGCGAAGCTCCTTATGGCGTGGCTTGGGCGTCCCTCGTATGTAACCACCAGTGGCACATACCCGAAATAGGTATAACACTTGACCTCCAAGGTGGTGCCAGTGAGAGATTTCTTCTGTGCGTTGTTTAACAATAAAAAATTGTGCTCAATGTACATGCCAATGGCTGCTAATGCGGAATGAGAGACATGAGCATTCGGCTATTAGTCAACGCGCACGCTGCGATCCCCATTAGCAGCCATTGGCATGTACATTGAGCACTATCGGACAAGAAAGGGATGCTACATTATACTCGCTGGGTGTAACCTCCTTAGCTTTAGAAAGGTTTAGCGAGCGTTGAGCCGCAGTGCCATGAATACAATGAACTTGTATATACCATGAATGAACTCAAGGTGGTTAAAAATGAGAAGTAGATACGAAGCGCAAGCCGTAAGAAAGTAAAAGCCGAATTCTCCTGTCTCTCATTTCTCATTAGCAGCCATTGGCATGTAAATTGAGCCCTATCTGACAGGGAAAGGTTGCTACGTTATACTCGCTGGGCGTAACCTCCTTGGTTTTCGAAAGGTTTAGCGAGCGTTTGGTCGCAGTGCCATGAATACAGTGAACTAGAATATACCATGAACTCGAGGTGGTTAAAGGTGGGAAGTGGACCCAAAGCGCAGGCCGTAAGAAAGTGTGCGTGTGCCACCTCTCGTTTAGTCCTTGGAATGTCCGCTGGATGGCGGTGCTTCTATATGGGGAATATATGATAAAAAGATGCGAGATGGTGGGACTTGGAGTGTTGAATAGATGAACGAACGGACACACAAACAGATGCATGGATGGACGCATGAACGGACGCAGGGGCGGATGCATGAAAGAACGCAGGGACGGGCGCACAAACAGACGCATGGACGGTCACACAGACGGACGCATGGACGGACGAATGCTTCGCCCCACTCTCCATCATTCACTCCGTGGATATGCTGCCATTTTTTTTACTTCGTTTTAGAATCACAAGTCTCCATCCACACCGTTCCATCGCAGCTCTAGTTTTATTATTCCACCTTACTCAATTATTTTGTCGTTACAGCAAGCGGCAACTCGACCTTGACATTGTTTTTTTTTGCTCGTATAAGCTATTTAATTAGGCTCAATGCTAAGCTGACGCGCAATTAACTGCGTGAAATTTGTCCGAAACAAACAACAGAGAGAAGACATGCACACCTTTTAGGGTGTAATTTCACACCTCGGTCGTTGAGAAATTATCAGTAGTGCTTCTTTAGTGCAAAGTAACAGCACAAAAAAAGGTAATAATAACAGCTGGGGTTTCGCGTCCCGGGACACCGATGTGGTTACGAGAGACGCCGTAGTGGGGCTCCAAAAAATTTCGGCCACCTGGCGTTCTCTAGGCATTTCTTCTCCATCGAAATGTGGAGATCGACCCCGCGACCATTTTCGGGCCAGCAGCAATCCACCGAGGCGGAGAGCGCAAGAAAGAAAAAGAACATAGCACTTTGCGTTTGTTTCGCCATCTGTTTTCATGTCGTTTTGCTTTAAAAAATAAACAAAACGGTCGAATCCACAATAAGGCAGCTGCCAACGCATTGTGTTAAAACAATAAGTTGAACGATTTTTTCTGTTCTATAGACGCGTTCACTTTCTCTAAAACCGCGTGGCGTGCTTGTCTATTGTTATCGAGCTATAGCGACGTACGATCGCGATGTTTCTGTTGAGAAAGAGCTCAAAAAAGGTCGGTACATATAGCATCTGTTCTCATCAAGAAATTTTTAAAGCTATTGCATACCTATAATGTTCTATAGGTTACAGACGCTCGGCACACGAACGTATAAAACGTGTATCGGTGCTTCTAGTGTGGTATATCCGATCTCGCATTTCTAAATTTGAGACGTTCGTGAAAGAAAAAAAAACGTTCCTGTCTTAATCCTGAATGAGTATTCAGGCAAATTGGCACTAATATACTTCATGTGCTTAGTATACTGCAGATTGGGCAAGCCGGTGCATTATAAGGTGCAAGTCAGTTTCAGCACGAAGAAAAGAGGTAACAGCAATGAAGGGAGACGCAGGCCATGGGATGAGAGCTAATTTATGCGCTTAGAATGATTTACTTTTATCATATAGTTGGGCACTTTTAGGGGCGAAGCTCTTTATGGCGTGGCTTGTGCGTCCCTCGTAGTACGTAACCACTAGTGTCACATACCCGAAATAGGTATAACATTTGACCTCCAAGGTGGTGCCGGTGAGAGATTTCTTCTGTGCGTTGTTTAACAATAAAAAATAGTGCTCAATGTACATGGCTGCTAATGGGGAATGAGAGACAGGAGCATTCGGCTTTTAGTCAACGCGCACGCTGCGATCCCCATTAGCAGCCATTGGCATGTACATTGAGCACTATCGGACAAGAAAGGGTTGCTACATTATACTCGCTGGGTGTAACTTCTTTAGTTTTAGAAAGGTTTAGCGAGCGTTGAGCCGCAGGGCCATGAATACAATGAACTAGTATATACCATGAATGAATTCGAGGTGGTTAAAGGGGGAAGCAGATACGAAGCGCAAGCCGTAAGAAATTAAAAGCTGAATCCTCCTGTCTCTCATTTCACATCAGCAGCCACTGGCATGTACATTGAGCACTATCTGACAGGAAAAGGTTGCTACGTTATACTCGCTGGGCGTAACCTCCTTGGTTTTAGAAAGGTTTAGCGAGCATTGGGCCGCAGTGCCATGAATACAGTGAACTAGTATATACCATGAACTCAAACTGGTTGAAGGTGGGAAGTAGACCCGAAGCGCAAGCCGTAAGAGAGTGTGCGTGTGCCACCTCTCGTTTAGTCCTTGGAATGTCCACTGAATGGCGGTGCTTCTATATGGGGAATATATGATAAAATAATGCGAGATGGTGGGACTTGTAGTGTTGAATAGATGGACGAACGGACACACAGACAGATGCATGGATGGACGCATTAAAGGGCGCAGGGGCGGATGCATGAACGAACGCAGGGACGGGCGCATGAACAGGCGCATGGACGGTCACACAGACGGACGCATGGACGGACGAATGCTTCGCCCCACTCTCCATCATTCACTCCGTGGATATGCTGCCATTTTTTTAAGAAACCAAATTGTTTCGTATTCTGTATCGACTCCTGCAATAGCCTAACAAGGCTGCATTATGTTAAAATGAATAAACCAGAGGAGACGTGTAATATGTGCTTCAGTGGCCAAACCAAGTGCAAACAGTTCACGTGGAAGGCGAACAGAGCGATCTGAACATTTAATTTCTCTGCAAAGAACATTGCAAGTGAGTGTGCTTTTCTTCCATTCTAAGTTATTTGTTTAATTGCGCACTACTCACAGATCAATCATCCGGGAAAAAAGGTGACTGTTTGGATTAAGCATATACATGTTCTATAGAACTTGGCTATATGCAATATGACTTATGCGGTCGTCTAATTGTAGAAGTGATGGGAAGTGGACATCTCGAGTATGTTCGCACTTTTGACCATTGTAATCTCTATAGTCATCAGAACAGAATCATCTTCTTCCGCGGTTGCATCTCCGACTCGGCAGTGACATATTGTAGCCTTTGTTTTTTTTTTGTTCGCTTCATTTCGCAGTGTGCCCGTGATTACTAACAATTTTCAACATTACGTATATAGTCCGTGCAATAAGAATAATTTCCAAATGCTAATTCATAGATCAATCCAGTTATATCAGCGAAAAGAAAGGCGAAATAAGTGGGCTGCTGCCGTATGCTTAGACAAAATCGTCTAAGTTTGCAACACCTTGCCAACTACTGCAATTATGGAACCGTATCACAGTGTTGCATCTTTCAACGACTTAATGGTAGTGAAAAACAGCTGTTTGCAAGAAAAGGGGCTCAAACTGTTCCACATGAATGCGCAAAGCTTAAGAAATAAATAAGCAAGCTGATATATAGAGACGTACATAGCACAGCTAATTAAATTGTTACTTTGATTTTTAGTTTTTTCAGAGATATGGTATGCGGCTCAGCATGACGTCATTCATTTTTCGGAGAACGATCACATTTCAGTTTATCGTTCTCGAAAACGAGGTGGCGGCGTATCTATCTAAGTTAGCGAATGTTACGGTTGCGACATTTTGCCTGAATATACATGTGTTACTGATGATTTTGAATGTGTTGCTGTAGTTTCTCAAAATATTCCGATTGTTGCTGTGTACCGCCCACCGCGATGTGCGTTAACAAGATGGCTTCATTACATAGACAAAATACTTGAATTTTCTAACATAAAAAATTTCATTCGATTGTTGTTAATGATTTCAATGTTGACTTACTTTCAAATAATAATGAAAACATCTAACTTATTGAAACTCTGTTAGCAAATGATTGTGAAAACCTCATTGACCTTCCTACGCGAATAACTCCGAATTCAAAAACATTGATCGATTTATGTTTTACTTCTTTCACAAAGAACTAAACATGTTTTGAAGTGCTAACCTCTGGTATAAGCGATCATTTGCCGATATTTGCTGCGATACCACTCTGTGTGCGCATTGATAGAAACAACAAGTTCAAGCGTGTCATAAATAGCAGGACCATACAGCTGTTTCAAACATTGATTTCCAATACGAATTGGTATGATGTTTATGCGGAAGGAAACTCCTCAGCAGCATATGATCTATTTGTGTCAAAAGTGAAAGAAGCATACAACATTGCATCCCCTTTTATCCCTGTCATCAAGCATAAAAAAAGCTAGAAAGGAATGGGTAAACCATGAACTATATAAGCATATACACACAGATAAACTATTCAGTCGCTTCTTAGAGACCCGTGACACTCAAATATTCAAAGAATTTAAACAAGTTCGTAAAAAACTGAACAGTGATCTAAAAAAAAGCGAAGTCTGAATACTATACGCGTAAATTTGAATCTTCCATAAATGGTCGTAGAATGTGGAGCATATATCGCGAGCTAATAAGTTCTTAAAAAATATGTCATCAGAGATTGTTGTAAATGATGTCAAGTTTTATGGTCAAGATGGTGCTAATTTATTTATTGATCATTTTACCAATGCTGGTGCTTCAACCTCGACGTCTGGCGTTTCTGGAAATCTAAATGGAACTTAAATTGGAAATCGTGTAAGTGAGACTATATTTCTTACTCCTACATCTGCAAGCGCGATTCTTTCTATTTTTAATTCCCTAAAAAACAAGTCAGCTGCTAGAGAGGATGGAATCAAAGCTCAACCTATTAAAGCAGTTGCTCACATAATATGTGGTTCACTGGAACATAACTGCAACTGTATACTTGCTACTGGAGTTTTTTCCTCAAAAAATGAAGATAGCTCGTGTTGCAGTGATTTTTAAAGGTGGTAATTACAATTACCTAAGCAACTATAGACAAATTTCGGTACTGCCATTGTTCTCGAAAATAGCTGAGCGCATTATATATAAGCGTTTTAATAGTTTCCTGCTGGATAAAAGTATTATTTCGGATAATCAATATGGCTTCCAGAAGAATAAGTCAACTGAAATGGCATTACTAAAAATCAAGAATACAATAATAAATAACATCGAAGAAAAAAAAACTTACTACCGGTATATTCTTAGATTTTCGTAAAGCCTTCGATTCTATAAAACATGAAATATTACTTGACAAGCTCCAAGTGTATGGCACTCGTGGGACAGCATTAGAACTTATGAATAGTTACCTAGGATCTCGACTGCAGTACACTTCTTTGCAAGATCACAGTTCAGGAAAAAGCGTAATTAAATATGGGGTACCACAGGGTTCAATATTGCCCCCCCCCCCCTCCAATTACTGTTTATCATTTATATCAATGATATAGTAAACATTCCACTAACAGGTGAAATGGTAATATACACGTATTACACAAATGTATTCTTTTCTGGTACTTACTTTCAGAAACCAAAAATTACAGCAAATTCTCGGATGAGCGAACTACACCAACGGCTACAATAAAATCAGCTTGACTTAAACGCGAAGAAAACGAAATTTACTGTTTTTGTTCTAAGAATAAAAAACTAAGCTATCTTGTGAAGCTTTTTCACAATGGATTGCAACGAGAACATGTGGCAAGTCATTCTTCTTTAGGTGTTGCATTTCAGAAAAACCCAAGCTAAACTGAGCACATAAATAAAGTTCGAACTAAGGTTGAACGATCAGTTGGCTTACTACAACAACTTCGATGCTATGTGCCTCTTAAGCTGGTCAGACAACTATACTTTTCTCTTGTACATTCTCATCTTAGCTATGGCTTATTAGTATGGGGGAGCGGAAACAAAACCGACATTTAGAAGCTGGCAGTGCTACAACGTCGATCTGTTCGTTTGCTAAACTTTTCAAACGAATACATAGGTCTTCCAAACTATTGGCGCGCTACAGTATTCTTAACATTAGAAACTCTCACAGAGCAAAAATCTGCATTCGACTATTTAAAGAACTCTCTACAAACTTTGAGGCTGTTTCAAACCGGTACCTCAGTCGAGACACAGGATACAGTTTACGCCGCACACCTATGGTAACTAAAAAACCCAGGACAAACTATGGCATGCAAACCATCGAGTATGAAACTATGTGTTTATGCAATATGTATCCTCCCGTTGTTGAAGTAGCCAGAAATTTTAAAACGATTCAAGAATTTAAACATTTAATAATGAACATGTTTCTTGAGTAGGATGCGGATGTGTTGAACAATTTTTCATGTAACTTTCACTATACAAATAATAATAATATTCGGCGATTGCATCGTATTGTTATTAAAAGTTACTGTTATTAGTAAAACTAATTACCACTATTGGTGTTTTCATGTTTTTATTGCATTAGTGCATATATTCTTACTATGATTATATCATTACTTTATGTTCATTACTGTCGTTACGTTATTATTATAATTGGTGATTATATGCTTACTATAATGTCTTTATGTCCTTCTTGATTCAGAAATTTCAAAGTGTAATTGTTGTTCTCAAATCCGTTGCTTCTGCTGCCCCAATGTGGTAGGGCCTGGTCAGGAGGTTATGATCCTCTTTTTGCCTTACCACTCGGGCAAACCATGTATACGTGTTATGCAAAAAAAAGGAATAAATAAAGGCGAACCTGGTTGTTACGATGTATCATTCCGACCATAAGTTAGTTTGTTACATCAGATATTCGTTGTAACAGTGCAGATATAGACATTGACACTAATTAAAATGGTGTTCGTGCTCGCACGAACATGTGATACGAAGACAAATTATTTTAGGCTTTCAATAACCTAATAAACTATCGATCGAAGACAAATTATTTTAGGCTTTCAATAACCTAATAAACTATCGATCCGATTGCAACCCTTTTCTTTGCGGCATTTTGAAGAGACCGAAAGTTGTGAAGATGAAATGACGACAGAGGAATGCTCGTTGCACAGAAATGGCATACTTTCACATTTAATTGAATCTAATGATGCGACCGGATTTTAAAACAAATTTAATTTGCCAAAACCACATCTAAAAGGAAAAGTGGTTGGGATACAGATTTCAATAATTGTTTTGCCTAGCTCTATTTTGAGTTCCGAGCCTTTCGAGAAAGGCAAGCACTTCCTCGTTATCTAATATCACGGCAGCACTGATGTTTTTCATTATATAGTAAGTCTTCCTGAAATAAAAAGCGACCAACCAAAATTCGTACTTAGTTCTCTATAACCGATAATCCATCATAGTATTGTTCGTTGTAACGACGTTCAGCTTTGATTGGATGTGCACTCTCGGCTGAGCGAGCATGTGTTGGTCCTCGCCTTGCGCTTACAACACCGAAATGAATGTGTACGCCTAATATCCCGATTTTAAACCGACATAGCGGCCGCAGCGTTATTCTTGCGCGGCTACCGCGGTGCACCCGTGCCGTATATTGATTGATTTGATTGATTTCTGGGGTTTAACGTCCCAAAACCACCATACGATTATAAGAGACGCCATAGTGGAGGGCTCCGGAAATTTCCACCACCTGGGGTTTTTTTACGTGCACCCAAATCTGAGCACACGGGCCTACAACATTTCCGCCTCCATCGGAAATGCAGCCGCCGCAGCCGGGATTCCATCCCGCGACCTGCGGGTCAGCAGCCGAGCACCTTAGCCACTAGACCACCGCGGCGGGGCGCGCAGCGGTCTAATCACGTGCTATTTTTTTCGTATTTCGCGGGCTTTCTTTATTGACAGGAAATAATTAGCACGCAATTGGTACGTTCTTTACAGTAGAACAGACAGATGTTTCAACATGCGCACATCTGCCTCATTGGCGTTTTGTGAAGTAGGCGAGTACTTTTTTGCAAATATGACTGTTACTATGTAATTAATTGTAATTGACGAAAAAGTTAGTAGCTGCTACTACAGTACACTGGGAACAATATGTATTAGCTTTGCATCGCGCAACGCCATTCCTTTTTCTTTTTAATCGTGCGCGTGATAATTCGGACGCCCTGTAATGGTTAAACTGCCTTCACACGTACGGTACATGAGCTCATTGCAATAATTAAACAATTGTGAATAGCATCTCGCTAGATATATGTATACGTCGCAGAGTATATACGTTTCGTAAGTGCGTTAGCTTTAGAAAATTACACTCGAACGAAAACTATTTGCTACATACATAATTCTCTTCAAGGATACAAGTTAACTATCTTCTGGAGAGGCGCGCCTCCCGCGACATTCCAAAGAGAGTATAAAGATCCAAAAGAGAGTTGATGCGAATCTTGAAATATAGTTATACATATGACAAGCCATGACTCCCAAAATACAGCAACAGCTACACTTTTTTTTCTTATTTTATAGTAACACGCATAGACCGTTTTATCGTGGCCGGGATCATGCCGTTCGGTTGTATTCACCGATATGGAGACCTGAATGATAACTCTGCATTTGCGTAAGGCTGCGTCTAATTGATTATATCAGCGAATATTTTTTCCGCTATGGGTACGAAAATGTAGTTACGTTGCATTTCTTAATGGCTGACCTTTACAGTGGACAGGGCTATAAATATGCGCACGGCAGCACTCGACGTTCTTAAAAATAATAATTGTTTGCCTGCCTAAATTGGGACAACATATTTCCGCGGCTATTTTGACTGAATTATAAAATTATATCTCAGAAGTCATCAGTGCTGCATCTGCGCAACGATCACGGTATGATTCTCCTGGAATCATCTCGATTTCATAATAAATGCGTATGACTTATAAACTCTCTGCCTCCAACAAAACTGCTTGTCTTCTATAATCATGTAAAACTAATACTTTGCACATTCAAACAACGAAACAATGGACAAGAATTTCATTACAAATTTCGAACATAAAGTGTTCTTGCCTTGCACGCGCGGTAACATGCTAAAGTGTTGCGAAGCACGTCAAATATTCAGGCGCACGGACCAACTGCATCATTTAGAACCTAGCCGCCGCCTCGTCCTCTCGGCCTGCGAGCGCGCTCGCTAAACCCGGGACGCCGCATTTCTGTTTTGGCCGCCCAGTTAGCGTCCGACGCGCAAGGTTCGAGTTACGTTCTGCGCGTCGCCGGCAAAACGACAACTGTTTCTCGAGTCTTAGCGGTCCGTATCAAGTTCGACAACTTTGATCCGCCGATCGCGAGCTGCGGACTTGGCGAGCCGCCAAAGCGCGCCGCGAGATCGAAACCAGCGCCCGCAACAAGCATCGGCGGCTGCAGAGCTAATTACCCACAGTTCCCGAAGAGCGCGCCCGCTCTAGTGGCGGCGTTTCGGCACCTTAAGACCCCCTTCCATCGAATGTCTTCGAGATAAGAGTTGCGACCGCCGAAAGCCCACGCGCCCTAATCATTTACAGCACCTCGTTTCCTTCAGCTGATTTGATGCACTGCAGAGAGTTAGGCCGGACCGGTTTTCGCCGGACTGCATACAACTAATGAGCGTCGTACGCTCTCGAGTAACCGTTACGACGACCTTTCTGGGCGCGTGTCTTTTAATTCCAGCAGTGAGAAAGGCCACAAACGACGCTGCATCCCACTGTACGAAGGCGACATATGCACGATGCAAAAAATGTCGAAGGTCGCCCGCGGGTCCTCTTTTATTTGGCCACCGGACGCATCGATCAATACATCTGTGGGAAAGCGACGGACGACGTCGCATGTCTGCGCGGCACAACGCGCAAAATCCCGCACGATCGTTACGAGAGCGCGATTTTGATGGAGATATACGTCCGTACGAGAGCGCCGAGGGCACTTGGCCAAAGAGCAAAATGTTCAACTGCACTTGTTGCAATGCCGCGGGGCGCGCACAGCTGACCGTGCGGCTGTCACGGGCAGGTCCGCGTTTTGCTCTGCCACAAATCCGCCCGGCCCGCTTTTTTTTTTTTTTGTAATTTCTCTCTCACTCACCTTGACTGATTCTCGCCTATCGAGGATGTAGGTGCTCTCTGTGCTTGCCATGGCTAGTGGACTGCGTCGCTACGCTGACAGGCGGTCCGTTGCAGTGAATGAGTTTTTCAAGCCAGGCTGCTTGCCGCAGCGCGATCCATATGCGGCGCTCGTCGCTCTGCAAGTACAGCACCGCCAGTCGCTACGAGTTGAAAGTGCTTCTCCTCGCGACGCTAGCAACCTACGCTAAACGTGTGACACGTTTCGTCGTGCAGTTCTGGCTTCAGCGGTGCGTGCGAGGCATCTTGTAACCCGTATAAACCACCGCTCGTTCGGATATCTTGTCGGCTGCTAGAGCAACAGATGGTGCGTATATAGCTTTCTCAGCATCCCGCTTGGGAGCGCTAGGGTGTAATAAACAATGATATGAGAATAGCATGGCTAAGCGCGGTTCTAGCAATAAACGTTCCTTAAGATAATGCGCAGTTTTATCGCAGTTTCACTTGATACTTATAAGTGAATAGAACCTTTCTGGCTTAGATAACGTTTAATAAATAATATAAACCGCGGTTATTTCTCTATACTGCGGCGATTGGCAATTCAAGTACGAAAAACTACACAGCTGTGAGCGCACTCTACTCATATATACGCTATCAACTCTGCTCTTCAGGCGGCGCAACGAGCGCAAGGAAAAGACGCAGCGAAGACGAAACAAGCTAACGCACGCACAAACGCTGGTTGGAAATACGGCAACATGAAGATGGCTGACAGTGCGGGTGTTCTTCGGCGGAATCGACCGGGAACAAAAGCCGAGGTGACAGTTTTTGTCTCTGTAACCCCGCTTCGGCCCGTTACCGGCACTTAGAGTGTTCAATCGGTTCATTATTGGTTGTTTATTCGTTGCCTCGCGTTTACGTCAGCGGGGCCCGATCGAAGGCCTAGCATGATCAATGTTCTACCTCCGATACCCTTCTCGACAGACGTTCCGACCAAACTGATGGTCTGACGCATCTTTCTGTTTGATGGGCAGCTCCGTAATCGCCGTCTCGCCGAATGTTGAAGCTAGTTGGAGCGTTCCAATCGCTACCGGGCTGTCGAGCTAACTGTTGGTTCTGCAAACTTTGATTGCGTTTCCCGTGACCTAGACTTCACTTTCTGCTTGTTCATTTCTCGTTGACCAGAATTTTTCAAGCTGGCCCGATGAGCCGTTTGACGAAATGGACAGCACGCTCGCCGTTCAGCAGGTATGTAACGTGCTGGTCATGTTGTGACGGTTTCGAGTGGCCGTGCGGTGACATGTTCTTCCGGTGAAACAGTTCATCCAGCAGGCGATCCGCAAAGACCCGACGAATGTCGATGAAATATTGACGCCTCCCGATGGCCAGGACGAGGGAGTGTGGAAGTACGAACATCTAAGGTGCGTACTCGCGTATTGTGGTTGGATGTGGCGGGGCCTCGAGGGAGTTCGCCAATAGGGGTGCTTTGCTTTCGCAATCGCTTTGAGATGTCACCAGTGCGAATGAATGTAAAGCCAGCGCCTTGGTACGCACGCTACTCAAAAATAGCGTCCGCACCTAAGGCCTTGTTTACCAGTTGTAAGACTTTGTCATTTCATTACTTCAGGAGTCTTACCTGAAAGAATGAAATTACTGCCTTGATTATATAGGTTACACACTGTATGGCCGTAATCGGTAGCTTCGTCACGCACTGAACTGTGTATTTGACAATCTTTGACTGGCATACAGCAGCAAGAAGCGACTGCTAATCGAATTTATCGTCATGTGTACATTCCTGAACAACCGTCACCCATGTGTAAGCCTGTTGTGTGATGTTATCTTTACAGGCAGTTCTGCATGGAGCTAAATGGTCTTGCAGTCAGGCTGCAGGTATGTGAGGTTTGTAGTTGCTTTTAAATGGCTTATCTAATTGCATGCATACCACTACTAACACCTTGTGGCTTCTATCAGTACTGTCTTTGCATGACTTGACATTTCAACTGCAATGAACATGTCCACAACAAAATCACCGATGAATGCCTCGTGATTACTTTGACGAGGCTTGCAGTTATTGAAAGTGCAGTGACAGTAGCGCAGGTGATGCACTACGTTCTGTGGACATGTTGACAATTCAAGCTTGGTCCTGGTTTGTCAATCATGTATCAGAACCAGTTGTTTAGTTTGGTGTTTCCTCAATAAAATATTAGGTATCTTTGTTTGCATCATTCGTTATATAGTGTGGCAGATTAGTTCATGTTCTTCTGATGAAAAATGTCTACTGCGGGAGCTTGTTTAATATTTTTGATAAACAACACCTATAATGTCATACATACTGTAAAACATTGTAGAACAAATAAATGCCCAACGGACCTGCAGGTCGCGGGACCTAATCCTGGCTGCGGTTGGTGCATTTTCGACTGAGGTGAAAATGCTGTAGGCCCATGTGCTCTGACATTGGTGCACCCTAAAGAACCCCAGGTGGTCAAAATTTCCGGAGCCCTCCACTACGGCATCTCTCATAATCATATGGTGGTTTTGGGACATTAAGTGCGACAGATCAATTAATCTTACTCGTGAGCATACAGTTCTTAAAAGCTTTTGGAGTAATAGTGCAGCTTACTGTACCATTGTTTGTCTTGCGTTACATTAACGAATTGCTATTCAATGTGCTTGTATATTTTTTTTGCTTTACGGGGCAAGATTAGTTATCTTCCACTCATTGAAAATTCATTAAGTGGAAGGCATGAAACATGCTGTTCTGATTTAGGGTGAACAGAAGACATGGTCATATGCAGTACTTCTACACGCAGCCGTGGTCTTCATTGGCCACTGCTGGCAAAACCTCTGCATCAGATGTGGCTTTGCACTGCTTTGTTATGGCTATGACTGCAATACTGAGCATTAGGTGCAATCTCAATTACAGGCAATTTCCCGGCATTTGGTATTGCAGGCTGCAGCATCTGATTTAGTGCCCCAGTGATTCGAATTCAAATAAGTGTAGATTGTACTTTGTACCACCTGGTATTTGACCTGCTCTAATGTCCATGCTTCCGTGTCTTGTAGTCACCGTCAAAACGTAATTTACTGATCAGCAAGTAAATCATGGCTAGTAGAATTTCTGTGCAGTGTTTGTTAGCTTGTTCTATGGTTTTATAAATTATTTGTTAGCTTGTTTTATAGTTTTATAAGTTATTTGTATATTTCAGTGAATATTAAGTGCTATTTGTGAGATAGTTTCAGTCTATCGGTGTCCTACCGTTTCGGGGCCTCTGTTATGACCAAGCCTATTGCGCGAGATTTGGAAGTTCATGAAATGACCACTGAGCAAGTTGCCAAAAAAGTTAGAGTGATCTCAAAACAGTCTGTTGCTTGTTGATTTTATCTGCTGTATCATGTTCGCTGCTGCTTTGTGTGCGAATCTAGGGGTACATGCGCATCTAAAAAAAAAGTGTGCTCTAGTGACAAAATAAAAAAAAAAAAAGCTGCTTGCTTATTTTCCTGCCCTTCTCATATTGTGTCTGCATGGCTTTTCTGAATAATTAACATTTGCAGGTTTTCCAGGCGTGGTTGCACATTTTAATAAGCTACATTCTTCTATCATTTCATTTCGAACCGCAGTGGGCAGTTTAGGCATTATAGTAATTTCTGTAGCTTCAGGCAGCTTCGCTTGCCACTGTAGCACTGTTGCCCTCCACCACTTCATCTTAGTGGCTATAGGATCCCATGACTGAGCAGGAGAGTGCAGCTTCACTTCTTGGCCACTGTGGCTTAATTTAAAGGAGTTGAAGCGCTAAACCAGACATGGGCCTAGATTGAAGGGGTGGTTAATTTTTGAAAATACTTTTGTTTTAGCAACTCATAAGAAAGCATGGCACAACATTGAACGCAGCATTGTGGTGGAAAAGTAAAACATAGTAGATAAATAAGAGGCCATCTTTTCTCGTCTTATGTGTACCAACACCACAGAGCTGCAGATTTGTGTATCCTGTTCTCATTAAAAAGACTATTTAGTGCATCGTGGCAGTGGGAATTGAACTCTGTACTTGCTTTGTTGGAGGTGCACACTCTGAAATACTTGACTACCCCTGCCACACCTCAGTGAAATGTATTTGCAGTGATATTGTGCCAGTGGTGTGCCTCACACCGGTATTGCGGCCTCGGCACTTGAAATCGCAGAGTTTGATTCTTTAATTGGGGAGACTAGTGGCCGTGTATTTTAGTTTCTAAGTACCAGTCACTGGTTCACAGCTGCATTGCTAAGGGGTGACATGCAAGTCTCTCTTCTGTGCATGAATTCAGGTGCTTGTTCTAAGAACACTTCAGGGGTTTATAGTGATTCACGGGAGTACCCCACTACGGTATGCTTCGTAACTGAGTTTTCATTTCGATACTTATACCCAAGAATTAAGATTTTTTTTTATTTGTGGAAAACTATTTGTCTAGCAATGGAAACATCTGTGTACATTGTGTTTGGATGCACGTCACTGTTGGCCTTGATAAACTTCTCACTGGCCCTGCTCCTTACTTGCAGGCTGAATGCAACGCAGATAGCTGCACCCAAATGACGGCCACGGAACAGTGGATATTTCTTTGCGCTGCCCACAAGACACCCAAGGAGTGTCCAGCCATTGACTACACGCGACACACCCTTGATGGAGCTGCATGTCTCCTGAACAGCAACAAGTACTTTCCAAGCCGGTACGAGACCAGTTGAAGTAATGTGTGGTAACTCTTACGAGACGGGAATGTTTACTGAATACTTTCAAGCCGAGACATCATTCTTCAAGGGCATTGGTGTCCTTAGTTTTGTAATCATAGGTGCTTTATCAAAAGAGGAAGTGAAGGTCAATATTCTACTTCTAAATTTCGTGCTCAAACCTTGGACGCTGGTATGTCTGTGTGGGGTTGTGGACTTCAAATTATATTTTCATATTTTGTCCAGTCTTGATAGAAGTTTCCAAAAGTACCAGTATTAAATGTTTGGCTGTCTTGGAGTATAGTTCCTATCAATGAAAGGTGACGCATGCTCAAGAAGGCACCCCGGAAAAAATTGTCATTAATGTGAAATGGTGCGGGACATATTTCATGGAAACCGTGGTGTGTGCACGTGTGTTTCAAGTAAGAGAAAAAAAAAGAAAACTGGCACAAATAAAAATCAGGCTAATCATAACAATTTAAATCAGTCACTTGATACCTTCAATACGTTTTTAAAAATTAATATCAATTTTTTTAAATTTTTATGGTATAAATTAAAATCATTTTTGTAATTTTTTATAGTATACATTAAAATCAATATTATAATGTTTTAGTAAAATTAAAATCAATTTTATAAATATTTATTGTACAAATTGCAGCTTGAAACTGCAGTGTAAACTGCAGCTTAAAAATCTATGATGGTCAAGTTGGAGAACTTGACCATCATTGACTATTCAAGCTGCAAAGTTCAAGCACCCTTCATTAGAGTTTTTCTTTGCAAGGGGGGTGTTTGCTGTTATATAAAAAAAAAAAGATTGAGGTTGTCAGTTTTTGGAAACTAACTTGCAATCTGGACATTCCACATCCAGTAAAATTTCGATACAATGAATCTCGAGGGACTGCTAAAAAGTCACAGTTTCGCCACATGGGCGAAGCAATGAATGAGATAGCAACATCTTGGAGTGTAACGCTGAGAACGGCAAGCATATCGAAATGTGCAGCGCGCTGCTCACGCACAAATGGTGCGCGAAAACAACATACACAGGACGAGAGCTAGCTAGCTACGTTTACAGCTTGACACTTGACACGCTGTTTAAATAAAAACGATGCACGAAACTTGATCGCAGGTACTGATATGAGTGCGAACTAACAGGTGTTTCAGTTGTTACTTCGCTGTGTTTGAAAAGCGCACTCTTTTCGCAAATGGGGCCTGTCCAGCGAGCGGATGGATCTTTGTGCGAACGGCAACTAAACGCAATCGTTCGGATGAAATCCGAAGGCGGGAGATTCTCTCCCACCACAGGATAAGTGCACGGATGAGGCCCCTTTCCTCCATGGAACAAAGCACGCGTGGGAGATGATCACTCATCAGCGCATCGCGTCGAGCTAGGGGCAGAGTTTTACGCTGAGCCCGTTCTTCGCTCCATCTTGCTGGTAATGCTGAAAACACGCTATTTCCCCCAAAATAAAGATGACAGCGCTAAGTGGTAGATATAAATAGCTTGCCGTTTCAGCGTTGAAGTGCTCCTTCGTGGCTCAGTGGCAAACGCTGCGCGCTCAGGAACGAAAGCTTGGGCCTTCGTTTCCGCGCGCTGTATGTCTTTTTCTGGATTATTTTTTTCTTGCGTCTTCATATATATAGTTACCTATACATATACGGTGAATGATGGCTGCAACGACGCCGGTGGCAAATCCAGCCGAGAGTGTCCATGTACTGTGTAGACCACTTATAGCGTGAACGTGTAGAGTACGATCTTTTTCTACTCCCGTCTACCCTCCCATATAACCCCATGTATACATATACCACTTACTGTGCTGTCCGTCAAGACGAGAGACCGGTTATAATGCAGTTGCCAGAAATTGGGACAATTGCGGTAGCGAGTGCGCTGCTGAAAGGAGACGCGCTAGGTGCGCTGCTGGGGAGCGAATGACGCGGTCGTTACAGAGAAGGAGGGGACACGGAGTGAACGAACAAAGGAGGGCGGAGGGAAGAAAAAAGACTGCAGGACACTGCGCGGGCTCGTCAAGTAAGGGAGGAGGACGGTTGCCTCGGTCACCGATAAGCCTTTGCACCGGCGCCGATGCGACTACAGCGTACTACGTCGCTAGCGTGGCTTCGGCCGCGCACCGCTCAACGTGGCACGTGCGATTCTGTCCTTATAAACTGCATGCACTTAACAATTTCTTGGACCCGCCACAGTGGTCTAGTGGCTAAGGTACTCGGCTGCTGACTCGCAGGTCGCGGGATCGAATCCCGGCTGTGGCGGCCCTATTTCCAATGGAGGCTGAAATGTTGTAGGCCGGTGTGCTCAGATTTGGGTGCACGTTAAAGAACCCCAGGTGGCTGAAATTTCTGGAGCCCTCCACTATGGCGTCTCTCATAATCATATGGTGGTTTTGGGACGTTAAACCCCACAAATCAATCAAGTAACAATTTCTTGACAGGAAAGACGTCATCATTATCGAGCTTGCAACAAATATCGCATTTGCTTCCTTGTCCGTGAATTGGGAACCTTTTACGCTTTTATAACGTGAGCTTTTACTTTTGCTGCCAGTGCGCTGTCTTATGTAAGCTTGGCGAGTTGTCGTCGTTGCTGATCTCCCGGCCGCGAACGCGAACTTCGTATCATGCACGCTGTTCTTGGTGCACTGCTAGTGCGATCTTCTTGACGCCAAATCTTCATGTTTCGGACAAACTTTCCGTGACAATATACCAAACGGCAAGCTAGGCCTAATCGACGTTGGTTGCGCTTCAATCGATAGCGTTTGCATAAATATAAGTTGCAACTTGGTACCGAATCAACGAAACTTTTTGCGGTGGCCACACTAGACAGGAAGGGATGCTTATCGTTCATAAAAATGAGAGCGGCACCTGTAGCAGTCAAATAGTGGTTCGTGATTCGATTGCGATGTCCTAAATTGGGTACGCCCGTGAAATTGAATAGTTGGCATCTTTCAATGTGTCAAATTCTGGACGTGATTCGAAATAGTTTCTGCGTAATGCACATAATCGAGGCGTTCTGGTATTCGGCGAATTTCTGCGATGGTGCTTTCAGGTATTAGACATCCCCCCCCCCCCCTTTCGCATTCAATTCATTGGCAACACGTGTCATTGGACGTTATATTTTTTTGACATTCAGAAATTGAAATGTGAGCAAGCACGCATCGCATATTCCAATTGTTGGACACACCAAGCTGCATGCTGAACACGTTTTGCGCAAGTGCGACCCTTAGAAAAGGTTGTTTTGGTTATAGTGTGGTACCGTTTATAGTGCAGATAATCGCGACTCCCGTGACTTACAATAAGCAGTCTATATATTACAGTATATGCTATCGTAATAAAAGAATTTGTGCAAAATCATACGTAAATGCAACCATGTAAGTTTCCTACCTGTGCTAGGTACACATCCGCAGTCGCGTTATGCTTTAAAGGAGCACTGACATCAAATTTACTCATGCCAAGATTTTGGGATGAATAACTATCACTTTTATTGATTTATATCACTGGTATCTAGCACTATTCAAAACTGACGGCGATCGCTCCATTTTTAGCGCTGGGAGCACCAGCAGTGGCGCTACCTCGCGGTCTCTTCCAGATCACGTTACAGCTGACCACTTCACAGAAAAGAGTGACGTCAGGCTCAGCTACTCCGCAAACATTTCGTATGCTAAGCGGACACATTCAGTTGTGCTTTGTCGCCTGCATTGCTGTCGTCGCTGTACAAAGTGTCGACTCGGGTTCAGTACGATAGTCTGGAGCTTGGAATCCCCACTATTCGCGATGTCGCGAATTATTTTTGCTTCGATCGTCCTTTTGCAGAGCAGTGATTCCGAAATGGACGCCGTTGCAACCAGCACTGCACAGGTGCTTGAGGATGCACGCTTCAGTTATGTTCGCTCGTGTGTCTCAGTTAGCTATATTGGCGTGTTTTGGCGTGCAAAGAATTGAGGTATACGCAGAAGGGTCAATGCACTATAGCTATCGTGTATGAGCATCAGCGGAGCAATAGAATAAGTTTTCTGCTTGCCAGGTTCTTTTCTGCACCTCCAGATGGCCCCACCTATCTAGCCTCTCGCAGTTAACGTGGTATTACCACTTTTGCGTGGACGCAAAGTCTACAGGTGAACTAAAATTCAGCGATACCTGCGTGTTACTTGTTAACGATGATATCTGACTATACGCTGTCCCACTTTTGACAGCTTGTGGTCGTGTTGATGTGTAACACATACGTGATAAGAAAAGACACCCTCATTGCACTTTTTTCGTGCTTCAAACTAGACGACTCCAACTCACCTGCAACCCACATTGATTCACCGACATGCTGACCGACAAGCACCTGTTTAATCATGCTCTTTCGCCATTCTCTTAAAGGTGTTTTTTAGCTTGATAATTTCACGAAATCATTAAAACCGGTGCAACGAAGATCAGATGCAACGAGCAAGTGTGTTTCTGCACTTCGGCACCAGGATAAGAACACTCGGATCGTACACGTCATTGCTACTAGGGCATCGTCACTCAGGATGGTATTTGTGGAATGTATCACACCGAACACGTAGCACTAGTGTCGATGTCGCAGGGCAGTCTATTTCTCGTTTTTTCTCCTTAGCTTTTTTACGCTGTTTGACATCGAATTAAAGTAACTTCCACGCGACGGATGCCGTTCAAGTTTGTCCAAGAAGACCAATGCATACCAAGCGATTGAATGATGGGCACATCACGATCTTAAAATTTGATGTCAGTGCTCCTTTAATAAACGTGAAGAACAAAAACAAGTAGGAAACACTGCGAAACAAGCTGACGTTTATTTGTGGAAGTGTGCGATACTTGCCTGAAGGGTGCAGCTCGACTGCAGCAAGACGAACTTACAATGACAAACTTCAAAATGCGCGTCCTTCCAACGCACTTTGAGGCAGAAATGTTAGATACTGAATTTTCAAATTGGTTTGCATGCGCTGTTTCAGTGTAATTTTTGCTGTCATTGTCGTCATCGCCGTTTCCTTATTCCAACAAATGGCGGCTTAGCCGACAATATTATCATTCGTCGGCCAAGCCGACATGCATACTTCGTCGTCACACTGTGTGTAGTGTTGAAACGTTAGTGAAGAATGCATGGTTGATGATTGGTGACTTCATACCATAGGTCACTTGCCTCACATTTTCCGCTGTCGCTGCATTCCTTTTGTGCTGCTTGCGGAGCTCATAGTGAACGTGCAACCACAAATCCAAAGGCGAGAAAACGGCTGTGTAACGAGTGTGCAGGCAGAGCTGCCCAACGGAACAAAGGCAACACAGCGAAGCCTGATGCAAAAAACAAGTGCATGAAATGGTGATGGCGATGAGGCTGTTGCACATTTAAATAGGGTATAGAGAAATACACGGATGTTTTGATGATAGTGATCGTGTCGTGGGTGCAGCAGGGCATTGATTTCACAGCCAAGTAACTTTTTAAAATCGCTATTCATTATTTTGAAGTGGTGCAGAGATATAAGGGCAGTAAACTTCCATGTGTTATTGTGAAAAATTTGGCTTTTTGACATTCATAGTAAAATAATTTTGCACTAATCCAATGGAAATTTGGAGGGGAATTTTCGAAAAAAATTTTTAATCTGAAAAAAATAATATTCATCTGAGGTTTGCTATAATAAAATTTTACAGTATGTCCTGTGTATCTTGTTTAATTTTCGGCAGAGGGGGGCTGAAACACTTTTTCAACATCATAAGAAAATGTTACGTTACTAATAGACAATGCTGATGTGAACCTGAAGGACAAATGGTTACTTCAATGGGGTAATGCATCTGTGATGCTCTTTGGCTTGTCCCTTAATCACTCTTGCGAAGTTCGAAGGTCTCTGCTTTTTATTTTTTTCTGCCCTGTCTGGTTGTCCTGCGAATTACATCTCAGAGTTCTTACTCCTGTTGTATTTTATTGTAAGAATGGCGCATGCAATGTTTATCTTTCTTGGCACAAACATATCACTTAACAGTTTAGCTATAAACTGAGGGAGTGGTGGAGGGCTATGTGAAGTATGTTTCGCTCCATTCTGTGAAAGCTTTCACGGTTCTTCAAAGCCAGAAAGTTAGAGAAACGGTGCTGTATTTTTTTTTTTTAAAGGGATCGCTCTATATATAGTGTGTCACTAGGTTTCAAGGAAAAGGTGTTTTGAAGTGCTTTTGAATTGTTTGGCTGTGTGTTTGGGCTTACATGTGCATGTTCCATTGAAAGACACAAACTTGTGAGAGACTGCTGCCCACAATTTGTCATGCGGTATTGTTACTTTGTTTTTTGCAGAGTTAGCATCAAGGAATCCTCGGTAGCGAAGCTAGGTTCTGTGTGCCGAAGAGTGTACCGGATATTTTCTCATGCGTACTACCATCATAGAACCACTTTCGATGAATTTGAGGTAGGCATACATCTTTTCTTTTTCTGGTTTTTCTCTCCACGAGATGCAGGCAACGGGCTTCATTTAACATGCAAGTTACCGAAATTAGGAATTTAGTAATGAGTAATGGTGCAAATAGTCTTGTGATTAGGGATATAGTAATGTGTAATGGTTGCAAATAGTCTGGTTTTGAAGATAATTGTTAATGCAAAATAGCTTGATGGCAGTGCAGTGACAATCTGTCAGTGTTCTGAAAGCATGCCCCGCATCTCAGTGTGCTGGCTTGCATAAATGAAGTTCTAAGAAATCATTAGCACTGTATAAATGCACTTGTGTGCGAACAGTGCACTCTCAGAGGCATTCTGTTCTGCCTGACGAGGTATAGGAGGAGGAAAGAACTTTATTCAGAGTCCGGCGAGTAGATGGGGTGGGTGATTGGCCCCGCCTAGGTTACGGCCAGGAGTCCTTGAATCCTGGCGGCTTCCTCGTCCCGCTGGACGGCCCACGTTTGGTCTTAGAGGACGGAACTGAGCATTGCGGCTTCCCAGCGCGCGCGAAGGCTGTCAGCAGAGGCCGCGTACTTGTTATGAGTACTAATCCCTCTACATTCCCATAACATATGCTCCAGAGTGGCTCTGGAGTCACAACGCTTGCACCTGTCCGTTTTGTATAAATCAGGATATATAATGTGCGATAGTGCAAGATTTGGATATGTCCTAGTTTGTAACTACCGCCATTTGACAGACTGTCTTTTTGTTAATTTTGGGTGAGGGGGCGGGAATATGCCCCTCTGTAATCTATGTTTTGTAATTTCATTGTATCTGGTCATTCTGTCTTCCCACTCCCACTCGTCTGCCATGCCGTAATCACCGGAGGAGGCTGGGGCGGCACTTGAGAGGGCAGCTCGGTCGGTGAGCCCTCGAGCTGCGTCATGTACAGCCCCGTTGTTGCTGTCCCCCGCGATGTCATGAGCAGGTGTCCATATAATATATGTATTTCTGGGGCTTGTTCGGCACCCTCCTTTGAGAATACGTAGTGCCGCCGGGGAGATGCGGCTGTTGACAAAGTTTCTCACTGCCGTTTGAGAGTCACTGACTATCACGGTTGCGTTTGTCTGGGCTACAGCGAGCGCTATGGCTACCTCTTCCGCTGTCTCGGTACTTGTGGTCCGTATGGTTGCGCATGTCGTACAGCGTTTGTTGCTATCGATTACGGCTGCGGTAAACCCCCGTTTGCGCTTGTATCGAGCAGCGTCTACGAAAACTGCGTCCTTGTCATTACCGAACTTTTTTTGTATTTGTTTTGCTCTTGTCTCTCGTCTGGCTTTATTGTGTTCGGGGTGCATGTTTTTTGGCAAGGGTGGTATCATCATTGTTTCCATGGTCTCTTTTGGAATGTCCACCTTATCGCCGTGTTGTGTGTGATGCGTTATGCCTAGTCGCTCTAGAATATGTCTTCCTGCTCATGTCTTAGAGAGACGTTCATATTGCGCCGAATGCTGCGCCTCAATAAGCTCATCTATTGTATTGTGCAGGCCTAGCTGTAACAGTTTGTCGGTGCTTGTGCTAATCGGTAGCCTTATAGCTAGTTTGAATATTTTTCGAATGAGGCAGTCTAGCTTGATCTTTCCTGCGACTTGCCATTTTAAGTATGGCGCTACGTATACTATTCTGCTTATCACGAATGCCTGTATCGACCTTATCGTGTTTTCCTCCCTCATGCCACTGTGCTTAGTTGCTATCCTTTTTACGAGTCTCATTATTTGGGCTACAGTTGCATCCAGTCTCCGGAGGATTTCTCCATTGTTGCCCTTGGCTTCGATGAGCAGACCCAGTACCCTGATCCTGTCGACTATGGGTATGGTTCTTCCATCGGCTGTTCTCAACTGTATTTCTTCTCTATGAGCGAGATCTTGCAGGTAGTTGCCTGGTTTGCGACCTCTATGAGTAGGTCTGTACAGCAACAGCTCCGATTTTTCCGCAGAGCAGGCTAGCCCAGTACCTTCCAGATACCGCTCGACCGTTTCGACTGCTGTTTGAAGCGTTTCTTCTATTTCGCCATCACTACCACTTCTCACCCATAGGGTGATCTCGTGTGATTCAGTCGTATGATAGTATGTATGATAGTATCGTATGATAGTATGATTCAGTCCTTCGATTGCTTGGAGTTTGGTTGGCAGTCCAATTAGAGCCAGATTGAATAACATAGGTGATAATACCGAGCCTTGCGGCGTACGTGCACTGGCCATATCAATTTCCTCCGAAACTAGGTCCCCTATCATAATCTTTGCCTTCCTTCCCGTCAGGAAATTACGCACGTAATTGTACGTCCGTTGTCCCAGATCTAGATCGTTTACCCTTTTTAGCACCGTTGCATGGGTTACATTATCAAAGGCCTTCTTGAGGTCTAACCCTAGAATGGCCTTTGTCGCTGTTCCCGGATTATCTATAATCTGATGTTTTAACTGTAGCATTGCGTCTTGCATTGAGAGGTTCCTCCTGAACCCTATCATTGTGGGTGGAAGCGCATCCCGGTCCTCGAGATAGGTAGTTATCCTCTCCAGAATCACGTGCTCCATGAGTTTCCCCACGCAAGATGTGAGAGATATGGGTCTCAAGTCCGCAATCTGCACTCGCTTGCCTGGCTTGGGTATTAACACGATTTTTGCCGTCTTCTATAGTTGCGGAATCTGTCCTGCCTTCCATGATTTGTTAATGAATTCAGTTACCTTAGTTATGGGCTCGTCATCCAAATTGCGTAGCGTTTTGTTAGTTATGCCATCTGGTCCAGGTGCTGCTCTAGTATTGAGTTTTTGCAAGACGGCCCTCACTTCTGCTTCCCCGATCTCGTTGCGTAAATCATCATTTGCCAGCCCTGTGTAATCAGGGTGTGTAACGGGAAGCGCTTGAGATATTTTTCTTGATTTCATTCAGGAAATCCTGCTCTGTACCTTGATATCTTTGTATTAACCGATTAATATTGTGCCTTTCTGCCAACTTTTTTCTGTCCGGGTTCAACAAATGTCTAAGGATGGTCCACATTTTCGCCATTCCTATCTGGTTGTCCATGCCATTGCACTTCTCCTCCCACTGTTGTCTGCACAGCTGCTGGGCGTATTGCTCTATATCCCTGTTCAATTTAGCTATCCTTCTACGAAGTGTCCGGTTGTGCCTTTGGTTTTTCCACCTCCGTTGTAAACCTTCCTTAGCTTCCCACATGTGGAGAAGCTTATTGTCTACATACTCTAGTTGCGCCTCCAGTGGCACCGTTTGCGTAGCGGCCTCCACGTCTCGTTTTAACTTTTCGGTCCATTCCTCAATACTCTGTATCATTTCGTCGGGCTCCTCTCTGATGTTCCGGAACTTGTCCCAATCGACAAGTTTAAGTTGTCTGCCTTTTGCCTTCCGTGGCCCTGCCCTCACCGTTATTTCAAGTATAAAATGATCGCTTCCCAAGTCATGTTGCGTAATGGTCCATTGCGTATCCAGTATATTTTTGGTGAACGTCAAATCTGGCGTGGTGTCCGCGCAAACGCTTGTACCTGTTCTTGTAGGAATGGATGGATCGGTCACGAGCGTCAGGCCCTCCTCCTGTGCGTCCAACCACAAGTTCCTGCCTTTCTGGGTTTCGATCCTGTATCCTCATGCACTGTGTGGGACGTTGAAATCTCTTCCAATCACTAGCGCCCGGTTGCCCGTTATAGCGAGGGTTTTTCGAAACAGCCTGCGAAATTAGTGCTTTCTGCATTTAGGACTGCTGTAAATATTCAATACAAAAAGATTGTCCTCTGTTTTTCGCGTGGGTATGAGTTCGAGGAGAATGTGATTTATTGCCTTAATTTCTGTGTCATGTTGCACCACCGCGTGATTTCGCTTAACCAACGTTGCTAATACCTTTGTCTCCCCATCAGCACTGCCGAATGACTTATATCCCGACAATTTGGCCAGCCCGTGCGTTTCTTGCACCATTATAACATACGGAGTGCTGGCGTCTTTAAGATTTGGTTGCAAAATGTATCATTTTCGATTATATCCTTGACAATTCCATTGCCAAATCGTGTAGCTATTTTGTCTGTCCATGGCGGCATTACAGGCTCTATAATCCCTCGGTGGGCACTGTTGGGACTCCGGGTCCTGCCGGTCTCGTTTTCGGTAGCTGGCCCCGTCGCAGGATCCATCGTCCAACAATTCAGCGAGAAGAAGCGCCCGAACGAACAACAGAGATTTATTTACATGTGGAGAAGTGGTCAACTGACCCAAAGAGAGAAGAGTGAGTGTGATACAAAACGTCTTCGGCATTTTATAGCGCCACGTTGTTGACACTGGGCGCCTTGTCCGCATCGTCAGCCAATACGGTGTCCCTGGCACCTCGGCCACGAGGGAGGGGGAAACACCTCTCACAACACAGGGAGTGGCACAATCCAACACGATGTCCATATATGGTCCCGGCGCCCCAAAATGTTACCAAACATGGTCACGAACGCACAGCAGACCCCGGAGCTCTCCCAGCGAGAGGAGGAGCCCGAATGGGGAGGTGGGGGTGGACGCCACCGTCGGTCAAGAACCGGTTCTCCCCCAAACTCGTCCTGCCCGGTTCCCCAGGGCCGGTCGTAACAGTCTCTCGCGCGGGGGGGTGAAGATCTCGATGGGCTGAGGTTTGCAGCCACTGTCCGGAGAGATCAGCGCCGGCAGTCGGTTTGGTGACGACCGTCTTTGATGAAGTAGAGGGCAACACCTGCTTCATTGTGGGCTCAACAGACATCACATACGCACATGAAAACACAACTACTCAGTCGGTGAGCGCCGGACAATTCCGCCAAACTCCACCAGGCAATTTTCCCCTTTAACTGATATTAAAGGAAATACACATTTTATTCAAAATGTTACTCACACTTTAAGGTGACACAAAACAACAACACTGGAAGCACACCGAACCCGAAACCCTGGATAGCCGTGTCTTCAACGTTTTCAAACAAGTACACCTAAAAGAGTAAAAAAAACAATCACTAGCTCTTGTCTAGGTCAGGAAAAAAAAATGCCAGAGTTCTCGAGACATCCTCTCGCGTCAGGGGCATCGACTTAAGCCATCAGCGTTGCCATGGAGTACACCCTTTTTGTAGTGTATTTCAAACGTATATTGTTGCAAAACGAGGCTCCAACGCAGCAGGCGGCCGTTCTTAGAGGACATGGTCTGTAGCCAGGTGAGAGGACAGTGGTCCACTTCCACAATGAACTTGCTTCCGGCAATATAACAAGCCAGTTTCTGGACTGCCCAAACCAAGCACGCACATTCCTTTTCGCTAGCGCTGTAAACCTGCTCGCGAAGGGTGAGTTTCCGGCTAACATAGAGGACGGGATGCTCTTGATCCCCCTCATCCCTTTGACTAAGAACTGCCCCCATGCCTCTATCACTAGCGTCGCATTGGACTATGAAAGGCCTCGAGTAGTCCGGTGAACTAAGCAAAGGTTGGCGCGACAAGGCCGCTTTCAAAACGCGGAAAGCCTTTTCTTTCTCCTCATCCCAGTCGACCATTTGGGGCTCGGTCTTGCGCAACGCGTCAGTAAGAGTGCTGGCAATGTCGGAATATCTAGGGATGTACTTACGATAGTAACCAGCTATTCCAAGAAAAGCCCGAATATCGGTTTTCGTTCGGGGCTGGGGAAAGTCTCGAATAGCTGCCACTTTCATTTCAGAGGGACGGCGATGCCCTCGACCGATAACATGCCCGAGATAGAGTACCTCTGCTTGTGCTAGCTGACACTTGGGCGCCTTTACCGTTAAACCTGCTTCGCGTAGGCGTGTCAGTACTGCTCTCAAATGCGCCAAGTGTTCTGGCCAGGACGAGGAAAATACGGCGACGTCGTCCAAGTAAGGCAATGCGAAGTCCTCTTGACCCCGCAAAACCTTATCCATTAAGTTTGAAAAACAGTAAGGCGCGTTCTTTAGGCCGAAACTCAACACTTTTGGGCGGAATGTCCCCAATGGTGAAATAAATGCAGCATACCGGCTCGCCCTCTCGGTGAGCGGCACCTGCCAGTAACCTCTCACTAGGTCTAGCGTTGAGATAAATTCCGCGCTGCTTACCCTCTCGACGCTTTCCTCAATGTGGGGAATTGGGTATGTCTGATCCTTGGTGATGAGGTTTAACTTACGATAGTCTACGCAAGGACGCGGATCTTTGCCGGGTACCTCCACAAGAATTAACGGGGAAGTGTAATCACTTTCACACGGCTCAATCACGCCCAATTCCAGCATCCTGTTAACCTCTGCTTTTATTAGCTCAAGCCGGCGAGGTGACACCCGATACGTCTTAGATCTTACCGGTTCCGACGAGGTAAGCTCTATGTCATGAGTGAGGACGGATGTCCGGCCTGGCTCGCTTACAAATCTGTCCTGAAACTCGGTCAAAAGACCACGCAATTCCTGCTTCTGCTTCATTGTCAGCTGTGACTTTGATACTAAATCCTCAACTCTTTTCTCGATCGGGACTTCGTCCGATTCGGGAGCTAATTCAGGAATTTCTGCCGGAACCTCTTCCGGAACATTTAAAGTCATGTTCACGATGGCTTCCCTCTCTTTATAGGGTTTGAGTAAGTTGCTATGATACACCTGGTGTACCTTACGACTTCCTGGTAATTTTACCACATAGTTGGTGTCAGACAATTTTCGAGTAATCTCAGCCGGGCCGACCCATTGCACTTCAAGCTTATTCCTTTGGGAGGGCCTCAACAACATGACCCTGTCTCCTACAGCAAAGTGTCGCGCTTTAGCTGTCCGATCGTAGTAAAGCTTAGCCTTCTGCTGTGCCTTGGTCATCGCCCTCTCGGTCAGTTCTTGGGCTTTTGTTAGACGATCCAATAAGGTGAGGACATATTCCACTACTACAGGATCATCACCCTGACCTTCCCACGACTCTCTCAGCATACGAAGAGGAGACCGCAGTCTGCGGCCGTAAACAAGTTCCGCTGGCGTAAACCCTGTTGTCTCATGTGGTGCAGTTCTTAGTGCAAACATCGTTGCAGGTAAGCACATTTCCCAGTCAGTTTTTCGTTCAAAACATAAGGCTCTTAACACTCGCTTCATCACGGAGTGAAGCTTTTCTATCGAGTTCGACTGCGGATGGCAGACTGAACTATGCAATAATTTCACGCCACACCGCTCTAGAAAGGTTGTCGTTAAGGCACTCGTGAAAATGGTGCCCTGGTCTGATTGTATCTCTGCAGGAAAGCCTACCCGGGCAAACACGGACAGAAGTGCGTTCACTACTTCCACGGAACTTAGCTCTTTTAGCGGGACCGCCTCTGGAAATTTAGTAGCTGGGCAGATTAAGGTCAGGATGTGACGGTAGCCTGAAGTTGTCTTGGGCAAAGGACCTACTGTGTCAATTACCAACCGACGAAAGGGCTCCGTGATTACGGGTACCAGCTTCATTGGAAATTTCGCCTTATCTCCCGGCTTACCCACTCGCTGACACACATCGCAAGATTTTACAAACCTCTCTACATCTTTAAAGCATCCAGGCCAGTAGTATTCCTGTAAAAGACGATTTTTCGTCGTCTTTACGCCTAAGTGGCCTGACCATGATTCTCCATGCACCAAACTAAGCAAATCCTGACGATACGCCTGAGGTACGACTACCTGGTCAAATTCTACTCCTCGCCTATCTAGATATTTTCGATAGAGTATGCCGCTCCTCTCTTGGAATCTCACATTTCGTTTGGCGATTCCCTCTTTCGAACTGTCCTGGAATTGCTTAAGCGTCGGGTCTCCCTTTTGTTCGGTTATTAATGAAGCGGGGCTCACCTGCAGCAGCCGACTGAAATTATCCGAAGTTGGCATGACACACAACTCTTTTGTATTTCCTAGCACCTGGAATGTGTCACCCTCTGTGCTATCCTCTGTACTACCAGGAATCGGCTTGGGAGCAATGGCATTTTCTATTTGCTCGGTCAACGAGGCGTAATTGACCCCTTCCAATTCGGGAGGAGGTTCAACGTCGCCTTTAGGAATGGTTGCCTCCGCGACTACGGCTTCTGCAGCCTGTTCTCGCACAAGTCGATTTGTTACCGTGGTGTCCAACTCGCAACCAGGCCCGTTGTCGATTTGAGGCTTCTTTGCCTCAGTGAATGTTGCTCTCGCAGCCAGCGCACGTGCCTTCGATCTAGTCAGTGCCTGCACTATGCCTTCTCCCAACGTTAGACCTTTCTCCTTCAGCATTTGATCTGACTTATTTGAAAATAAGTAAGGATACTGAGGGGGTAGATATGGCGATACCGCGGCTTCCGTTTCCAACGTACCAAATGCGCCTTTAAGGACAACTTTAGCTACGGGAAGGCACTGACTGTTTGCTTCTACGGCTTGTCTAATCCAGGCACAGTCTCCTGAATACTGTCCGGACTGAACAAAGGACGGATGAACTACGTCCATAGTGGCTGCGGAGTCTCTAAGAACCCGACACTGCTTGCCGTTCACGGTAAGGTCGTACATATAGGGCTCTAACAACTTCATGTTCTCGTCGGCTTCATTTATAGATAAAAAGGCCACCTTTTCTTTCGGGCAGTCTTTCGCGAAGTGCCCTGTTTCGTGGCAATTGAAACAAGCAGCCGGTTTTCTCGCCTCAAATTTCCTTTTGCTTGCCTCTGCCGACGCCCCATGGTTAGATGAATTGTTTTCCTCACCCTTTTGTGCGAGACTTGTCGGTTGTTTTCTAAACGGCGCCTTATTCGGTCGTAGGAATTTTTCCCTTTTAGCTCGCTGTTTGCCCCGAGGGCGCGGCGCGTAACGAATTCTTCAGCGAGCTCTGCGGCTTTCGTTATGGTGTTCACGTCTGGTCTATCCTGCACCCAGAACCTCACCTTTTCTGGTAACCTTTGATAGATTTGTTCCAGACCAATACACTCGAGCACCTTGTCATGATTCCCATACGCCTTTGCCTCTTTGAGCCACTCCCCCATGTTGGCCATTAACTTGTAAGCAAACTCCGGGTATGAATCATTGTTCTCTTTTACGGCGTTGCGAAATTTTTGTCTGAAACCTTCCGCTGACAACCTGTATTTCTTGAGAAGGCTCGACTTTACCTCACTGTACTCGTCAGCCTCCTCTTTCGTGAGGCGCGCGATTACTTCTGAGGCCTCCCCCGGAAGTAGGGACAACAAGCGTTGAGGCCACGTATCCTGGCTGAAACCTTGCCTTTCACAAGTTCTCTCAAAGTTGACGAGAAACAGCCCAATGTCCTCCCCTAGCTTGTACGATCTCATTAGGTCCGTCATTTTGAACCTGACCCGCTCTGCGGTACCGGATGCCTCGCTGCCTCCTGCTCTACTATTATGGCTAATCTCTAGCTCGAGGCGCTTCATTTCAAGCTCGTGCTTTCGCATCTTATCTGCCTCGGCTTCTGCCGCTTTCCTTTCGGCCTCCGCCGCCTTTCTTTCGGCCTCTGCCACTTGCCTCTCCTGAATCTCCTCGACACATTCTGACAGCTCGTCATCCTCCGCCCCCATGCGAGAATCGCCTCTATCAGCTCTGGCTTTCTTTGAGAGTCCGACACCTCCAGATTCAACTCCCTTGCAAGTAGCAACAACATGGACTTTCGCAGGGATTTCAGATTCATGGCTGCCTCCAGTACCGCTGTCTCTGTTCCACAAAGATTCCTGTCCTGCAACTAATTAACCTTGACGGCAACGACAGCTCTAAGTTCCTGCCTTGCTTCAAGTTTTCCGTTAACTTAGTCTACAAATCAAGCTTCAAAAAGCTCTTATACGGAATCCTTCCCTGCCACTGTTAACCTTGACGCCACTGACAGAAAGAGCTTAACCAAGCTATCACACAATTTCTGCCTGACGCAAGTTACCTGTTAACCCAATGACCAAGACAGCCCCTCTCTACCAGCTTTAATAGAGTAAATGCCTGGTAAAATTTAACAGAGAAAGCCGGCACTCACCCAGTTCGCAGTCATGTCTCCGGCGTCGTGCCTCTCAGAAGTGCCGTTCGATTCCCTTTGGAAGTCGATGAGCTCGTGTCATCCTTCTTCTGTCGTCCCGTTGTTGAACTTTGGGCTCACTCCGTCCAGTGGTCGCTTTCGGGGTTATCAGCATCCCGCCGCTGCCATCCGTTGTTGGGACTCCGGGTCCTGCCGGTCTCGTTTTCGGTAGCTGGCCCCGTCGCAGGATCCATCGTCCAACAATTCAGCGAGAAGAAGCGCCCGAGTGAACAACAGAGATTTATTTACATGTGGAGAAGTGGTCAACTGACCCAAAGAGAGAAGAGTGAGTGTGATACAAAACGTCTTCGGCATTTTATAGCGCCACGTTGTTGACACTGGGCGCCTTGTCCGCATCGTCAGCCAATACGGTGTCCCTGGCACCTCGGCCACGAGGGAGGGGGAAACACCTCTCACAACACAGGGAGTGGTACAACCCAACACGATGTCCATATATGGTCCCGGCGCCCCAAAATGTTACCAAACATGGTCACGAACGCACAGCAGACCCCGGAGCTCTCCCAGCGAGAGGAGGAGCCCGAATGGGGAGGTGGGGGTGGACGCCACCGTCGGTCAAGAACCGGTTCTCCCCCAAACTCGTCCTGCCCGGTTCCCTAGGGCCGGTCGTAACAGCACCGAGGTCCTAGCGTACGGTTTGAAAGACGTCTTAATCGGGCCCCCACCACTTGACTGCGATCCCCATATTACTAGCTTGGCGTCGAAATCAGCCACCATTTGCTGCACTTTCTGCAATATCATCTTGCCTAGCTCCTCGATTTTGGCCTCTATGTTTGCCTCAAATCTAACTTCTTGTTGTTCGAGCTTAGTTTGCAATTTTCTTTCAATTTGTTTCATTTTGGCTTCCATGGTGTTTGCGAATTCCTCCCGTCTTTCTTGTGGCGTCACCACTGCTTTTGGTTTATTTACCACGCTTTTAATCGGAGCGTTCTCTGGTTTACGTTTAACAGGGGTGAGGGCTGCTACCTCTTCGTCCATTGCTGCGCCTTTTTCCTCCATTTTAACTTGTGAGGTTTCCTCGTTGCATGTAACCCCTCCGTTTTTCAGAAAATCATTTTCTTCCCTGAGTTATCTAATCTCATTCATAAATGCAACATTGTTCTGCCTGATCTGCACCGATTCGTTCTCTAGCGCCTTAATCCTACATTGAAGAGCAGCCTCCGCGCGCGCCCCGGAAGCTACATCAGCCCAGCTCACCTGGAAGGGTCCCGCGGTGCCACGGCGCCGCTCGGTCCTTTTGGGCTTTTGGATCCTCCTCCCTCCTGTGATCGGGGAGACCCGGTATTGCCGGTCTTGGGTCTAGACCTCGATCTGGACCTTGATCTGGATCTCGACATAGACGTGGTGGTAGTAAACGTAGAGTGGTTTTTGTTTTGTGCTTGAAGCTTGGTGAAGGCTTCTGGTCCGGATGCGTCCCGCGTCCGATGTTCCGATCGTTGACCTGAGTCGTCCCATCTTTGTTGACCTGAGTCGTCCCATCTTTGCCTGTGAAGTGCTTTCGCTTCTGTCTCGTAGTAAAGTGCTTCTTCTTCCTCCCGTCGGGCTCGTTCCCAGCAGCGTCGCTTCACCAGGTATGGTACCTTAAATCTGGCCTTGCAATGGCGATCTGCCGTCGGGTGATCTTTGCCACATAACTAGCACTTCACTTCGCACTCGTGCTCCTGCGGTGGGTTCTCAGTGCCACACCCTCTGCGTATTCCGCTATTCGGGCTCGGGCAGACGTCAGCTCTGTGACCAAGGCGTCCACACTGGTAGCACACGTCTATTTTCTTGCAGTATAGTGAGCACTTGACCAGTGCTGTTCTGTAGCTCACATAACTTGGAACGCGATGCCCATCGAAGAAGACGATGACGTCCTTGGTGTTTCCCATCCTCTTGGCCATGAGGACTGTCGGATTTCTCAAGGTTACCAGCATTTCCACGATCTCTCTTGGCGATACGTTCTGCGTTACTCCTCGGATCACCCCTTTAGATGTATCTTCCGGAGCTGACTCGTACGCATTGGCTTCGAATTCCTTGTCCCCAATCTTCAGTTGAGCGATGGTTCTGTATTTTTCGGCGCGCTCCTCTGATGGTGTGCTGACCACTAGAATGTTCTGTTTATAGTTGGCAGATACCGTGTCTTCTTCCGATTCATTCCTGGGTATTTTAGCGGCGTTGGCGACGCAGCATTCTAGACGATTGATCCCGTAGTCAATGACCTTGGAGCCGTCACGTGGGCGCACAATTATCTTGTAATCTTCCTTCGGCAGACGGGGCATCCTGCTCGCAGCCACAATTTGTCTTGCTCTCTGTCCCTTCCTCCACCTATTACTGACCACGTTCTCGCTTGAGAAGTGCGTTTCTTGGTCCTTGGCTTCATGCGCTGTGGTTTCTTTGTTGGCTCGTCCTCTTCTGTTCACAAGGCGCCAACCTGCTTCGCTCTCATACTCTTGTTGCGTGATATCTTCGCCATCCACGCTCATCGTAGCCATCCTGCGGCATTAACCCGAGAAGACGCCGCCTTGAAGGGGCTCAGGACGCCAGCATCCATGGGCTAGGCCAAGTGCATTATGCACAGCAGCAGGAGGCAACGGCGTCGTGCGTTCGTCGGCGTTACAGAAATGTGGTTGATGTGCCAAAAATTAACCGTCCACCTACTTGAGAGCGGTATCCCGGGGTTCCGTGGAACTTCCACTTTCTTCACTGTAAGAAGGCGTCCGTCAATTCTTCAATTTCACGCTGAGAATATCTGAAAATCTGCGGAGCCGACGCGACATGCGTGTCTGCACTCCCTGACGAGGTATAGTCTACGTTCATTATACAGGGCCCGTGTACAACGGACCTTGGGATACAACGAACCATTATCTAGTTTAAATTTGATCAGTGTGTTAAATTAATGGACTGAAGCTCACTTTTTATGAACCGCAACACAACAGGCTATCAGCTACAGTAGGTGAAATTAGCAGTATTTTTTTTTAACTGGGCACATAAAGCGTACTTCTGTTATGTTGACGCGGGCTGACAAGAGACTTGACCACACCACTCTCTGCGCACCAAAGCCATGGCAATTTTAAATTGTGGCTGGCATCATTGGTACCTTACCTCAAAGCCAAGCTTCCAGCCATGTCCGTTTGAGAGCACGTTAGCATAGTCTCTCAATGCTTTTTACTGGTCACGAAACTTCCCCGTCACTCTATGGGGAGCTTTGAGTGCCACCAACTTTGACCGCGGCGCGGCGCCACCAGTGTTAAGAGGGCATTCATAGTACTCTTCGAGGCCACTGCGGACTCTCTCAGCGAGGCGACGGTTGGGCGAGCTGTATAGGTGTTATGTGCGTCCCGCTTTATCGCGTGTGCATGCTGCTTTGTGTGCGTCGTATCATTTTCAAACGTAACGAATAATTACCGGCTGCGTGACGAAGAATGCAGAAGACATCCTGAGCGCCACACAGTCGCTCGGGCTACCAAGACGCTCATCGAAGCCAGCGAAGCGACGGCGTTCTGTGTTGGCTTTGTTGGTGTCGTTTTATTGCATGTGTGCAGTGCTGTGTGTGTCTGTGACTGCTTTTGTACGCAACGGACAGTTAGCAGCAGCTTCACGTACGGTGCCCAAGACATGTTGTGTGCCACACTGTTGCTCCGGCAACGAAGAAACCGTTGAAAAGGTGTCTTTGTTCGTGTTTCCCAGTAACGCTGAAAGCCGTGAGCAGTAGAAGCGGGCGATACCGCGTGAAGAAACCGGCGCATTCTCGTTCAGTTCACCAAACGTACGAGTATGTGAAAGACATTTCTGTAACCTGGACGTTATTCGTGCAGACGAATGCGTCATAGAAGGCGCCATTGTTAGTTTGTCACGCAGAAGAGCGAAGCTGAGGGCCAGCACAGTTCCGCGAATATTTGAAGGTCTCCGGGCTTACCCGTCAAAAAAGAAGACACCTCGGCAGTTGCCACACAGGCTGCCGGTAAAACGGCCTCGGGAGTCTTCGCAAGATTCCAGTGGGGAAAATAGTGTGCAGAGGGTCCGCATGTACAACCCAGACGATACGTACGTGCACCTGTGTAATGGCAATGTTGGTTGCGGTTCTTGCGCTGACGTCGGCTACAGCCTTGATGAAAATAAAAAGCTATACGAAGGCATGACCAAGTAGTGTTTGCTGAATCAGCTTGCGGGACGTGGCTGCATGCCGATATCGCTGCAATAGGAAGGAATAGAACACTGTTGTTACCGAACAGGCATTTATGGTCGCTACGCGCAGGTGCGAGTACGCTGCCTGTACGCAGTTGGTGACCAGTTCATAAAACCCCACGAAAATATGTCCGTGAAGCAACCAAGCGAGGCTCCGCCAAGGAAGCCTCTTCACGCACCAACAACACGCCATTTGAGCGTCTGCGATGAAAGCGCCTTTGTTTACAGGGGGCTTTCATCATTGCACGAAACTTGGCCTGAAGTTTCGTGACCAGTAAAAAGTATTGAGGGACTATGACATTAGTCACGCTCAGTCATGCTGATGGTTCAAGCATTGCAGCTGAGTGAGATGTGGTGTGAAGTGAATGCATCATCACTAATTGTATCAACAGTGTTAAGCAATCGCGACCAATGTTTCGAAAGTAGAACGTTCTGGTGCTCGTAGCAGGTGAGTTCCACTGTCGAATTAGAAGATAATCTGAGAAGTGTCTCGGTGCTGCACAGTTCAGAACTCTCAGACCAACTTTGGACCATCCAGCAAGCTTTGGAGGCTGTGTGGAAGTAACAGCTCTCAGCAGCAGCCTTAAGCAGATATGCCTTCCCATCTGTACAAATGAGAAAGAGTTTGAAATTGATTAGGAGAAAAGACTGAAAAAGCTTGCTATAAACGCTTTATTATCGGGCTAAGCTTTGCTGCTGTGCAGGGGCCAATAGCATCCCTGTACCTACTGTAACAGCACTCGCTCATTAATTTGAGCTTGCGCTGCAGTTTTGTTAACAACTGCTGCTGGTGATTGAAGTCTTTTGTAACCACGCTGTCGAGTACACATAGCATGTATCAGCGAAACTAGCCTGCCCAATACTGCTGAGTGTACCGTATTTACTCCCCCAACTTGGTTCCTAAACAGTGAAAAAAAAAAATTGTTTTAATGTATCTGTTCATTTTATTCCAGTGTGATAGCCAGTGCTGTTGACGATCGAACCAACGTTAAATCAAGCCAATATATCACAAATAACGATGTAGTGAAAGTATAGTTTTGCAACCATGCTAAACAGTTGCGAGCAGTGCGAGCGCAGACGATGTTAGTCAAAATTTAAATGTCGCATCTTTTGAGGCACAGCATCATTTCTCCAATGCAGAAGAAAGCTCTTTGCTAATAGCACCACTCAAGTGCAGTGGCACGAAAAAATAACCACTCCAACCACGCCCACCGTGTCGACGGCTCAACATGCTCTTGCACGTTTGTGCACCGCTATCGGACGCTGTGTTTTTGTTGTCGGTTTTGTTGCGAATTGAGTTGGACACCTGCTGCGTAGGGCACGTTCGGTCTGTATGCTACTTACGCGGCTGGTTTTAAACTTAGAGTTGTGCTACAGGAATGGAACCGAGCGGCTGGATGAAACCTTCGTGTCTCGCGTTCGTTATGGGAGAAAATAACAGCAACAAAAAAAAAATTCGTCGCACATTTTGCGGGTGGAAACAATAGGTTTAGAGGTTCCATAGTCCTACAACTGAATTAAAGACCAGTAGCGATTGGAAAACTTTTGCTGCTTTCTATATATATGTATGCGCTACAAATGCAGCTCTGAACATCGGCAGTCGTGCTCTTTGAAACAGCACACCTACAGTGGAACCCTGATTATACAACTTTTAGGGGACCCCGCAAAACCGTCGTATAATCGAAAAACCAAGAATATAGACTGTGACACTCAGCCTTGCCTGAAAAAACGAGTACAGACTGCCTGAATAAGCCCACGGCACGACCTTCTGCCTCTGCAATGAGGGTAGATTAAATTATTGTTGCCAGTGGTAGCTAATGGCAGCAATAATTACTTGGAGGAGGGTCGAGCGAATTTTTATTTACAGCGTTAAAAACAATCAAATTCAACGCATCTTTCTGCCGATTAATAGAGTGCGAAAATTGTCTGTGCGTGAAAACGAAACCGAAACCGTGTTGCCGTGAGCCTCCCAGCAGAAAAGTCAGACACAGTGCCATCGCTATTGCATAATGGCAAAGGACAAAGAGTTTATGTACGATGCATTCATGCGCAACTGAGCTGTGCGCGTTTAATTTGTTGCCGCGTGAAGTGCAACTAGTGGTGTCCCACTGTTGTTATGAACACTGACGTTGAGTGAAAGTAATTTTGCACGGCGAAAGCAGCCGCGTCGTGCCTTTATGTGTGCGCAAACCAGTGTCTGCGAGTGTGACAGAGGCAGGACATAGCCGTATATCGACAAGGAAAAAAAATGCAGGTTGCCGCGAAACTGGGGAACGTATAATCGAAGTTCCACTGTACTCAACAAACACGCCCTCTAGGCAAGCATGCTTGCGAGTCGAACTCCCTTGACTTTTTTTCTCCCACTCCCATCGGAGTCAGTTTTTCCGAAAAAGAGTCGGGCTGACGACATGAGTATTGTAAAAGCCGTAATATACCGTATATATTCGCATAATGATCACACTTTTTTTTTTTCAAAAAAATTGAATCCAACTTCGGGATGCAATCATTACGCGGGTAAATTTTCCGTGAAAAAATATTCTGAGCACTGAAAACGCAAAAAGTCGCTAATCAGGGCTCTTACGATAACTATCATGAACATAACCAAAAATAAAAATAAATTAAGGCTTAACTTTGTAATAAAATGCACGCATTATGCAGGAGCTACATGCATGGCACACTGCCCTTTTATTTTTTACCTCTCTGACCCCCTAACGTTCACTCAGACTCCGAAGCATCACTGGCATCAGTGTCGTCGCCGCACGATTCCCTGTAGGAACTGGCAGTGTCTTTCTTCACTGTCCCACAGACGGTCATCTTCCGTTTCGCCGAGCGCGTTGGAAATGCCAGTCTTTTTGAAGCTCTTGACTACCACCTCGTTGGAAATGGTACTCCACGCTTCGAGAATCCATGAGCGGAGGACTTCTGCGGACGGTCTCCTGATTTTGCCACTTGGCGTAAAATCGTGGTCGCTCGCTGCCATTCACTCTGCATACAGCTTTCGGACGTGTCACTCCTTCGGACGTTGTCCTTGAACGGTTTGTTCAGTGACACGTCCAGAGGCTGTAGCAGAGAAGTTAGACCCTCAGGGATCACTGCGATTTCCGTGCGCCGCTCCTTCAGCTCGGTACGGACAATGTCAGCGAGATGGCCTCGAAAGCTGTCCAGCACAAGAAGTGAAGGAAGCAGGAGTGCTCCTGCTCTTCACCCCCAAACTGTCTTGATCCAATCGACCATGAGATCTGCCGTCATCCACCCTTTCACTTGAGCGCGGATGTGTATGCCACGCAGAAAGTTTCCCTTCGGAATTGTTTTCCGTTTGAGAATAACATATGGCAGCAGCTTCCGCCAGTCTGCCGTCACTACGAGCATCACGGTGCATTGCTGCTTCTCCACACCACACGTTTTCACGAGCACGCTTCGAGCACCTTTCTCGTTCACAGTAGTGCTTCAAGGCATGTCGAACGTCAACGGCGTTTGGTCGGCGTTGCCTACCTGTGACAGCAGGAAGCCGTTCTTCTGACGTATCCTCTTGACGAACTTGTGGAAATCGATCACCTTGTCTTCGTATGCGGATGGAAGTCGCTGGCACAACGACGTCCGCCGCCTCAGCGACACTCCATTCCGCCGCATGAAGCGTGTCGTCCAACCAGAACTGGCGTGGAAGTCCTTTGTGGCCAGCCTCCGGGAAACTCTGTGCGCCTGCGTCTGTATTATGTCTGACGACACTGCACAACCGTCCTTGCGCATGTCCTTCATGTATTTGAGGACTGTCTTTTCAATGTCAGGGAACTTGCCAGATTTGGGTTCGCAGAAAGCCCATCGCGTGCTGTTATAGCCTTGAGCTTGTCGCGCTGTTTTTTCCAATATCGGATCCGCATTTCTTCGACGCCGAAATGTCTGCTGGCAGTGCGTAGCCGTGCTCCAGAGAGCAGTCAAGCGCCTTCAGCTTGAATGCGGCAGTAAAGCTCGCATATCGCTCCATGGCGAAACAGCGCTTCAACAGACGATCACAAAGCACACACACACAGAAAAACGTGGTCTCAGGAAAAAAAACATTGCTGCGGGATGAACACAGGTTGACCAACAGGTGACCGCCACGGTAACTGCGGTATGTCAAAACAAACATGGCGGCTGACGGAGCGAAGCGACCGCATGTTTTTTTCTTCTTTTCGTCAGTTATGGAGGTTGTGACTACGTCAGGCGCGTCAAAACAGTTTCTTCCATCTGAATAAGGAATGCTTTCATTTAATTCAGTAAATTTACGTCATTAGCATACTGGTGCCTGCTTTCAGATCACAGAAACAATGATAGGCGCGTTCAGCTGCCACAGACATAAAAACACATGGCGGGCATTCAATGAAAACTGTGGCATTTGCCCTTACTGCAATCCTAAATGGCACGTTTCTGCCAACGGTGGGTAAAAATTAAGAATATGTTTGGTGCGTGCAATTGGCGTGTTTCATTCGACAGGCAATAAAGGCGATGATCAGCGGCTAGACTTGGCACATGACATATCGATGCGGCAAGTTCAGAAGGAGGAATAAATGAGGAAGGACAGGGAGGTTGGCCAGTTCTCAGACCGGCAAGTTCAGGGTGCGATCATTATGCGGGGGAAAAAATCGTCTTTAGACGACAAAATTTAGGGGTGCAATCATTACGCGAGTGCGAACATTATGCGAGTATATACGGTAGGTATAATTAAAAAATAAAGAGAAAATGTAATAAAATGATGACCTTCGTCTAATATACCACTCATTGGCGGAAAGGAATGTGGAAGTCTTGCAACAATGGGCAGCTGAAGTCAAAAGCCCCCATTGCCATCGTGAGCATCGTTGAATAAGGCTAGGCAAGGCCTACGGTGTTCTAGCAACGCCATTTTGCCTCGGTCAGCTATTGTCAGTATGCTGTTTTCTTTCTTCAATTGCTTTCAGAAATTAGTGGTAGTCGACAGAAGTTTACGGTAGGCTTAGAGATAAAAAGTTATCTGAGTATGCCGAAGTGCTTGGAGACCTGGCAGTGCAATGGGAATTTAGTGCACTGGAAAAAAGCGTCTGATACTGGAGGAGCCAAAAGCAGGGTATTACATCCTGCAGCAACGAAAAAAAACATTGTTTCGTGGATGGACTGCAGTGCACCCTGAACTGGAAACGCTACTCGCCGAATTCATCTGGGAGCTGCGTGCAAGGTTGCTACCCATAACAGCGGTGTGCATCCGTGTGAAAGTTCTCAAAATAGTGCGGGACTCTAGGCTCACGTGGGTGCGCCGATTTATGAATCGAAAGAGCTGAATCAAACGCCTTCTCGTAATCTATGAAAGCTATGTATAGTGGATGGCTATATGCTGAGCATTTCTCTATTACCTGATTGATAGTATCAATGTGGTCGATTGTTGAGTAGCCTGTTCGAAATCCTGCTTGTTCCTTTGGTTGATTGAATTATAATGTTGTCTTAATTCTGTTAGCAATTACCTTTGTAAATAGCTTGTATACTTGGGTAACTAGCTGGATTCCTAGAGAAAGCAAGCCGGTTAGGGGGAGACAGAAAGTTAGGTGGGCACATGAGATTAAGAAGTTTGCGGGTGTAAATTGGCAGCAGCAAGCACAGGACTGAGTTGACTGGCGGAACATGGCAGAGGCCTTTGTCCTGCAGTGGATGCAGTCAGGCTGATGATGATGATATCTCACTAAAGGCACCACTCACCGTTGCATTTCTTGTGCGCACCTATAATGCCCCTTGGCACAGTTATTAAGAGTGATTGTGAATGTATCGTTTTAAACTATCTTTCTCGCATACTCCTACACTACCATTTTGATTTCTCCCATGTGTGCTCTTTCTGCAGAAGCAGACATGCCTGTGCCGCCGTTTCACCACGTTCGTGACCAAGTACAGCCTGATGTCCAAGGACAATCTCATCGTTCCCATCCTTGACGAAGAACTCACCGCTGGAGAGAGTGAAGCCTGAGAAGTCTTGCCAAAAAGATGAAGCCGAATCCGCACTGCAATGTCGCCACTCGGCAGGTGTCCTCTTCTGTTGACGGGGCCGCTGGTCGCCCGTAGTCTGTCGCTGTGCATTTCTCCCAGTAGCATTGTTTCAGCGTTTCACTTCTGCGTATTCCATCCACTCTGCCCACGCTGGCATGAACTATTGTCGACCGCGGTCATGGTGGTGTCATGTACATGCGCTCTAGAAAATGTTGCTTTAAATTCACACATCAATGCGCAACACCGTGGTGTGTTACCTCTGTTATTATGTATTGAATGCCTTGCCACACTGAGGCGCTGTGCCAGTTCCAGATGTATTGGTTGGAGGGTAACATCCATTGAGCAGCAGCGCTTATCGTCACTCCGAGCTATCGTAGGCATGCTATGCTGTTCGTGCATCGTTAGAAGTATAAAGACTGCTGGTGTGGATTGCAATGTATTTAGCGTAGCGGCTATCTGGGAGCCTGCACAAGGACAAGAGAGGAATCTGGGAGAGTTGTGGTGTGTCTGTGCAAATACACTGTCCCCTTATTACTCCTCCCCCAACTTTTTATAGTTGTCTCTTGAATGTCGGAATGTCTGCGTGATGAAACGGCGAGCACTTTCTTTTTCGTTTGCCTGAATATATGGGTATTTAGTTGTTTTATTTATTGCTTCTGTACGTTTGCCTGCAAAGAGGTCCGATAGCACAAAAGGGCCATTAATGTGCAGAGCAGTACAAGACCGTTCTTAAGAGGCAGAGATTGTTTCATACTGTTGTATACCTTGAGAAAGCCACCTCTAGGATTCATTATAACCAAGTCATTATACAAGTCGCATATAAACATGATCTTCCATTCATAGCAGGAAGGTTTTATATCTTTGCACAATCATTAAAAGAGTTGCGGTATTGATAGCGAGCTCGTGGTACATGGCACTGTAAAAAGAAGGCAGTTTCTCTTTGCAGACACAAACTACTAGTGTTATCCCAAGTGAGAAGCTGTGGTATTACATATACATCTGTGTTTAAAAAAAAATAATTTCGCTTATATACTTACATCTTTTGCACAACACTAGGTGTCATATGTTGGATAAGGCGATTAGGTTAGGAGATGGTACCCAAAAGCTGCAGTTTTCTGCATATGTTGATTTCTCATACAATTTACCTTTGCCTAGTCCTTAAAATGTTGCACTAGTTAGTTTCATTTTTTCCCCTGTTGCGACTTCCAAATGCTATAGCTAATTTCATTGCTTACTGACTATTATGGGAATGGTTGGTACTTGCCACTGACGTTTGTAGCACGATAAAAATTGTACTTTGGGTGTAGTCTTTTATCTGGACAACATTTTACTGGGCTTTTGTGGCATACTTACATGTACATACACGATGAACAGCAGCTACGGCTGTGCATCTAAACTGGAGATAAGAGATGACTGCAAAAGAATCGCACTTTGTCTCAATTGCTTTGAAAATTCTGAATACTCGCCTTTTTATTATAACCTGTCATCCGAGTAACAGAAGCCTCTTCAGGTAGTCCACCCTAACAGACTAAACCATGCTTCGGGCCGTTCTTTTAATTAGTTGGAACAAAGAAAACTGAAGACATTTGAAGCAGTGCCGTCATGTACCTGGTGAATGCGGCACACTACACTGTTTGCAACTTCACGCAGGAAAGATTTTCAGTTGGGGGTTTATTCATGCATACTGCAGCCTTGCTGTTCATTTCGTCATTTGTGAAATAGGTTGTTCAGAGTTCCCAAGGACAATTTGGAATGAGAAGTGCACGTTTCATTGCCAGCTGGGTACCAGATCAATAAAAAGAATGTAAACAATGGAGAAGTGATTTTTTGCTTCGGTGGATTGCATAAGTGCTCAGAAGTAAACGCATGTGCCGTCTGCAAAAATACAAGCAGTGAAGCAGCATGATTTGTCATATGTTTTCTTGAGTAATTTTTCTGCACATTTTTGCTATAAGAACGCAGTGTACTAGTCTGCACTAATACATAGTAGCCTGGAAATCACTCGGTGTTCAGAAGTTCATATATAAAGCCAGTGCAGTGCTCATCTCTTCCAAACAGGCTGCTTATAATCAATGGAATATGAGTTATTTGCATTTCTTCTAGCAAGACAACTTAAGCAGAAAACATTGAGAATGGCTTTATTTACAAGTACGTTCTCCACTGTACATTCACTGCTCTTCAGACTGCTGTGTTTTCTGTCTGCGAGGTGTCCTCTTTGGGAACTGTTTCTTTCTAGGCTTCATCGACTTCTGTTCTGTAGACCAGCTGCCATCGGTGCATCCGGGTGCCTGGTACCTGAAGAAAATGGAAACAACGGATGACGACAGAAGATTGGCTCCTGTGAACTGTTACTGCAAACAACAGTTCATTAAGTTAGTAGAGGCTATAATTTTAATCAGACATGGGTAATTATCAATTAATTTCACGGTTTAAAAGTCATAAATCAGCTAAGACTAAGTTATTTTTCTGAATCACTGAAAGTCAGTCTCATTTTACAGCGAAAGCTGTTACGAGATCACAAAAAAAGTTGCGTGCATTGTACTTGCCCTCGGTTGCGGTGTCTGTAACCACTATCACACAAAATAAAAAAAATTGCCAAGAACATAATGGGATTTGAACTCAGGTCCCCTGTGTGCCAGTCAAGTATTCTTATCACTGAGCTACGTGGGTGCTTGGAACGCTGTTGCAAACTGACCATAGGCAGGCTTCGTGTCAGGAAAGGAACTGCATTAATGTGTGTAATACAGCGCTTTAGAACTGCTAAAAAACGGCCACGCGTCGCACATTTCGAATTGCATAACGAGTGGGTTATTGAATGGTACAACCCCCTTCACTATAGCACTAGGCATAATTCTTCAACGTTGTCGGCCACAGCATAAAAAATTTCGCAAAATTATTTGCAGGTGTGCAGCAGGTGCCACACTTATCTAAAAAATGACGAAAGATGATCTAGTGAATGCCTCCCTACAACACAAATGATAATTTGCGGCATAGTGGGTACCCTGCAAGTGTTCATGTAGCCATTACCCAAGTAGTGTTCAAAAAAGGCTCTGAAAGGCCGCTCTTCAGCTTTTACTGTGACTGTGCTGCGTGTCCCACGCAGGCAGGGCAGCATTTTTTTTTTTTTTTTTGACACAGTCCAAAATATTGGGACCTGAATGCTGGGATGACATCATGAATTTGACGCTTTTACTTTTTTGCAGGGAGTGAAGGACAGTGGCTGAACCAAACTTCCCGAACCTTGCCACCTCGTGCCTCTAGCTCCATTTTGACACACCATTAATTTTCACCAATAAAATGCCAGGTCTGTGAGAAACGCACAGCACACCTGCAGTGAAAGCTGGAAGAGCAGCCTTTCCAAGCCCAATGTAAACTCCCGCGAGGCGACTACTGCAAGTGTAGTTGTCACACACTGCATCACAATCATCATTTCACAATATAGGGAAGTGCCCAACAAATTGCATCGTATCACAGAATAGGAAGATGCCCCCTGCACATGTATAAGGTGTTACTTGTGTAGCTTAGTGAAGAAAGAAAAACTTAAAACTGCCAGCTGGCTTTCATATCAGTGTTACCTTAAATAGTTTGATTGATCAATGTCATCTTTCCTTTGACCACGAAAGAGAAAATATTTCTGAATGGAACCATGGGCTGCCAACCTTCATGGCTGCGTATCAACTGAATCCTTTTCGTAGGGAAGCACTGTAGTATGTGAAAAGTGAAGGCTACCAAAAAATTCAGGAGCTTTTCCCGAATTGGGGAGAGCAAAGCTTGGCATGGGTATGACTGACGTACTGCTTTTCATTGCTTTCTTTTTTCGTCCCTAACACACTGTTAACAGCTGGAATCACCATGGTGTCTTTCATGCTCTTTCTATGTTAATCAGTCAGCAGAACAGCCCAATGAAAGGACCATCATGCAATCATTCAATTTTCTTAAAAGTCTGAATTTTTCTGAAATGTGAAATTCCTGATATCAACCTTAGGCGTTGCCCAGCAATTTGCTTTTAGTCCACCATGAAATATTTCTACGAAGCGCCCACTGCAAGTGAACTGTTGGCCAATTGTTTCTTGCATTGTTGCTAGAACACATCCATATCCTTCAGTTCAGTTCACATTGGGCAAGCATTAGCGTGTGGCCTAATGTTCGAGGCACTCGCTCTCATACCGCGAGGACCCGAGTGCGAATCCCCGACAAGGAAAGAAAATTTGCTTTGTTTTATTCATTACTTCTTTGGTAGCCATGGGTCAGGAGGTTTCTAGGAACAGCACCAGCTGCACAGGTCAGTCAACACGAGCTTGGCTTAATGCGTAAAATTCAGATAAACTTCTCCTTCATTCAATAAACAGGCCATGCAGCAAAACCATACTTGCACGCATCGCCCACTGCCTACAATGCAGCTTTAGCCAAAGTCGGCACTACTTACCCTAGCTGCGTTGTATCAACTGGATCTTTGCTCAGAAGTATGTGCATTGTCGGTATTTCTCGGACAATTTTCAACCTGTCAAATTCCGGTGACTTGGGTTCCCAGCAGTCTTCGACTCTACATGACAAAAATTAATGGCAATAAGAACCCCTGTCCATTTCACCAAAGTGTGTGAGAACGAACACAATCACTTTAAAAGACATGGCACTACTCACTTCTTGTACAGGATCTTGTTCACTTGATGCACCCCCTGTATGTGTATAAACTCGATTAGTACCTTCTCAAATGAATTATCAGATGAAGCATAAAGTAAAACGGCATGCAAAAAAGATATGAGAAACATATAAGGCAACAGCTTATCATGTGTTGTGCACAGTGTGCTACTTTCCTTGTTCTGAAATGATTTGTCACGAGCATTCTCATATGCCAATTTGACTTGCTTCGACAAACATGACAAAAAAAAAAAGCACAGCCCCCCCCACCCCCCGATCACTTCTGCCTAGAGTTGTAGAACACTCTGCTAGTGAATAAGAAATACTTGATTTAATGACAGACTGACTCATGTTCTACAACATGGTGCCACTGCTTAGCCTCTTCTACATGAACAAAACATTGATGAGAGGAGCTCATTCATTGCACTTTTTTCTTTCACACTGCCATGAATTAGTTCACTTTGTCTCTGCATTTTTCAGTGCTTGTGCCAGACGGTGTCATGCATATCGTTTAGAAACAAATGTAGACACTAGTTCATATGCAAAGATAAGTTCAAAAATTTTGGCAGGAAAGGTAAAAAAAAAATCAATTTGGACAGCTTTAGTCCAAATCGGGGTTAAATATGACAGGAAAGGAGTTACGATGAGCCACGTTTTCCTGCAGACCACACATTCTTGTGTATCTTGAATCTAGAGAGCGCTGCAAGGTCGCACTTTATTTCCTTACAGCACTCTTTAGCCAGGCTTTGCAAGAAAACAGAAACTTGCCTTGTGCTTTCGCTTCATAATTTCGACGCACGAGATGGTTTTTGCGAGAGCGTGACCAGAGCCGGTGAACACCATCTGCCTTTTTGCTTCGTCCTGTAAAACAAACAGCGTTGGCGAACAGACTTTCGAAAATAACTTACCCTCGCTTGTATTGCTTGAATACTCACCTTGAAAGCTTTTTTGGCATACTCTAGCAGGTTTCTAAGCTTGCTGTTGGGCTGAACTTTCATGTGAACAAAGTCATCTCGAAGATCTTTGAAAGGTGGTGGGTCGACGCTTTCTTCGGTCGATTCCCCTTTCGTATAGTTCTCCACTGAAAGAGAAAGAAAGAACAGATGCCTAGTGGCATAAGGCTGAAGCTTTATGCTAAGATAGGGGCAAGCGCAGAGGAATTCAACCACATTTGATAAGCGTAATTAAAGAGAAGACGGCGGAGTGGATTGGAGTAGCGCGCTCTGTAATACTCCAAACTGGTGATGACATTCGATTCCAAAAAAGGGTGAACGCGGTTTTAACTACTACCAGTAATTTTGAACCACTGGGTAAGGTGATCGTTTTGTCCTGGACATAAATATGGCGAATAATGACGGTGTGTGAATTGTGAGGAGTCGACGAGCTTGAACGGTGTATGCATTGCCGAGGCTGTCGAAATTAAAAGCGTTCGCAAATGAAGGCGATGATGTCGAAACACTGCATACAAAATTTTTAAGCCGAGTTGCAGCGAGCTGTAACTTACTTGTAGATCAATTCTCGGAGTGCCCTCCGGTCAAGATGAGTAATCTTAAAACAATCGTCGCTTGAGCGGAGGCTTTGTGTCTGCAGTTCACTTTGTGCAACAGCCTAACCTACTCTTCTGACGGTAAACTAAGAATAGACACTATTCAGGACAGCGATAAGTTGGCATTTTCTCTCCCGGCGCTATCATTGCTCGTTCCAACGCTTGTTGCTCGTTCGCACTCAAGAAAGCCGCCGTTACTGATGCGTCTTGGCTACAATTTCTTCTTGCGCAATCAGTTTCGACTTCGCTCAAGGTTCATTTAATTGCAAGTGTTGTAATATCTAAAAATATTTATGACGTAAAAAAGTGCACTATAGTTTTATAGTATTAGTATCTGCCTTCAAGTTGCTAAATAAAAAGTTGATGTTAAGGAGTATTTTCTAAAACTCAACCGCAACGTGGCGCAGTGGTAGGCCACGCCAGGCGCCTCTTTTGAGATTTTTCACACAGCAGACGACTCATGCTTGCCGCCGTGTCTATAAGATAGATGTTGTGTGTAGTTCCCTGACCTTCCTTGGTTTTCGTGCGTTGCATTTACAATACTGCGGTGTTGAAAGTTTCCTCTACTTCTGCGTGCTCCATGGAATACCATGGACTTTTGCACGTGACCGGGCAGCAGCACGTTGTTACTACGTGCTGATAACGCGACGAACGCAACCAATTTTGTCGCTCTGCCGTGGTGCCATTGGCATTAGAAGGGTGTTTCAAAAGGGGCTCTTGCCCCTCTCAAGCTACAGGAACCCTTGCACCACACCCAAGCTACGCCAGTGCCCCCGCTCCCTTCCCTCACCACGAGGCAACACAGGCTTGCACACCCCAGTAGGAAATCCTGCCGATGATCATGCGAGGTTCAGCTGCAAAATATGCTCCTCAGTTACAAAGCAAAGTGGCTGTCTGACCTCGTCCACAACGGGTGCATCACCAAAGTGGCGAGAACCATCGGCGCTATCCGACGCCTACTTCACGAACGATGTTGGTTGCCATCTTAGTGTGCATCTCGCGGATATCATCGACTCTCTGATTCGCGGGACACACTTCGGGACGCGGGGCCAATGAGACGGCTACAAAACATCGGGGACTCATAATTACGTCACCAGCGGTCTCGTGAAGCAACCACGGGTGGAGTTCTTCGTCGTCGTCGCTGCAATGCTAGGCCGTACGTAATTTACCGCATGTCAGTGACTGGCTTTTACTAGCTATCCGTAAAGTTAGCGACAGAGCAAACAATCAATCCCTGATGTGGCAGCCAAGTTACCTCGTGTTTTTCGCGCCTGTGGACGTCCTCACAGTATCTAATCACGTAAGCTAAACACATGGTTTATCTTACCGACCGTGCAAGTCCGCCACATCCAGGCATTCATTGAAAGGCCGCTGCAGCCGTGGCGACTGAATAATGCTGACGGAGAAGTTCTGTGCACGCGCCGCGTGTTCTTAAATGACTTCGGTAAGGCGTGCTCCCACGTTGGAGCTGTGAGCCTCTCAAACTCGGCAGTACGACGCCGATTCGTCCAGGTCTTCGCGGTGAATTTTGCTAAGCTATAGAGCTCTGCGCCACGATGACAGCTCCGTTGTCTTCGCTCACGCTCGTAGCTTGGCTTTTGGCACCACATAGAAGACTGCCCGTTGAAGATTTTCGTCGTTGAGCTTGCTGTTTGTGCGGTGCAGTGCTGTTGATCCTCGTTGTTTTGATGTACTTCGATGAGTAGCAATGTACTGCTGCACGGTTATTTATACAGGTTCATACAGCACGCCGTAGTAGTGGAAACGTCCAGCGCCGTCGCATTGTAAATAGAAGCACCAAAAACACGGAAGGCTAAAGTACACCACGAAAACCTCATAAGCACAGCAAACACAGTGGCAATTGCAATGGTCGTCTGCTGCGTGACCTAAAAAATGGCACCTGCTAGGCGCACTGCGGCTGAGTTTCATCGTGGCTGAGTTTCAGTGCATTAACTGCCGCAAGGTATGATCCGCCTTGATGTGGAGTTAGTGTGCGAAAACGACAGGTGCAGTACAACCCTAGTATTGTAAAAAAATGTACGTTATCAAAAAACGCCCCGTATATAAATGCAATTAAATTACATGCACCCCCCCCCCCTCATAAAACTATTTGGAGACTTTTATCTTGTCACATTCAAGTGGAACAGTCGTGCAGAGTGACCTTGACAAAATAGTACATCGGCGTCAGCTCTGGCAGATGAGCCCTAGTGCTGCTATGCGTAATAAGATCTGTTTCTTTTTTTTTTCAAATAAAAAAAACAGAATATTGAACATAGTAAAGTTGAAAATACAAGGCTAAAAAGTTGCTCTCTGTATTTTGGTGTCTACTTCACGCCGAAACAGGGAAAAGAAATTGCGTTTTCACAGCCGATTCGCCGTGTGTGTGTACAATAAAAATTATCATCATCACTATATCAGGCACTGTGCTTGAGCGTGCGCTGTAGTACAGTCAGATAACACCTATGGTAGAGTGCCTAAGATTCTAGGCACTGTAACTCAAGGACCACAGAAACCGGGACCCAAGCAGTCTGTACACATGCTTAAAAGAAGTTAAAACGTATACCGGCCAGCTCCACTGTTACAATGCCTTGAGGGGCTTATACTACAAGCTAAGCCTTTTTTTTTAACAGCGAAGCCGTTCTTATAGTCGGACCTTGCATGTCCAGGGGCCGTCGTAGATCGTAAATGGGTATGGGTCACAGAAAGCGAGTACATCCCACTGCGTATATCTGCCACTACATACCACCACTCACTACTCTCACCACAACGCCCACTACTACTCGCGCCAATCCTCTCACTTCATTCCCGCTTCACTCAACCCTATACTGCATTCAAATTCCACTTGATTCAACCAGGTAAAATAATTTGCGAGGTGAAGGCTTCTTTGCGTCGCTTTTTCATCAGTGTTCGCCATGCGGAGCTGGCTGAATTTCTTTTTTTCTTGAACATTTTTAGAAAACACCGCATTTTTGCATGACTGGTCTATCCTGCATTACGCGCACTTTGGGAACATCAGCAAGACAGATACAAATTTCAGAAAAAAAATACTACAAAATCGGGCTGCATATCGTTCGTTACAACCCTTTCTAAAGCCTGCCCGTGTAACTTGGGCGCACGCATACGGTTCAGCCACGAGACGCTTATATACGTGGTAATATGTTTTACAACTACAGTGTATATACTTCTAGTACACTGTACTTACAACGTAGCTGCGGGTTTATTCAGGTTTTCTTTGGCGCACGCATGTGCCACTAAAGCCGGGCAAGCTTCACTTGTAAATTCTAAGAACTGCGACCTAAATGTTTCGCCCACTCGAAACGATGTGCTGCGGGGGTGCTAAAAAGAAGCCCTGCCCAAAAAACTCTTGCCAATTACCTCAGGGACCTCCTGGGAGGCCCTCAAAGACATAAAATCGGTACCTCCACGTGGACCTCAAAACGATGGATGGATGTGGCTCTACCCTATAGATCGGGTGGTGGCTAACGCCACCTAGCCGTAATACTTAGTTAACTGACCACTAGATTTATCTTTTTTTTTCCTTTAAATAGTACAGTTGAGGACTGGTACTTTGAAGTGACGAATTTAATTTTCACTCATGCATTGACTTTAGCCACCAAACAGATAACCTTCTAGTTAATTCTACCCGCTTAAAGTCTATTTTGCCCTCCCTGTCCCTAAGCTCCGGTGCTTTGACTATAGGGCGAAGCCCTTCACAGAACATTATCAAGTGTTCGGCAGTTTATTCTTCCTCTCCACACGCACTGCATACCGTGTCTACCTCTTCGTATTTGGCCCGATATGTCTTGGTTCGCAATACTCCCGTCCTGGCCTCAAACGGTAGAGAACTACCCCGAGTATTATCATAGAACCTTTCCTTGGCAATTTCCTGCTTAAAAGTTCGATAGATCTCTAGTGCGGACTTCTTAATCATGCCGATTCTCCACATGTCGGTCTCAGCTTCCTTCACCTTCTTTTTAACCGATAATTCTTATTGGTTTGGCCCCCTGCTGTTTTCTAAGTATTTACTAGTCAATTTTCTGGTTCGCTTCCTCCATTTTGTATCGACATTCTTTATGTATAAGTAGCTGAAAACCTTCTTAGCCCAACGCTCCTCCCCCAGTTCTCTCAATCGCTTCCCAAACTTTATCTTGCTGCTAGCTTCCCTGCCCTCAAAATAGGTCCATCCCATATCACCTTGTACTCCCTGATTTGGTGTAATCCCGTGAGCTCCTAAAGCAAGCCTACCTATTCCACATTGCTTAATTTCTAATCTGGCTTGAACTTCTGATCTCACGCACAAGACCGCATTGCCGTACGTCAGACCCGGAACTATGACCCCTCTCCATATTCCTCTCACAACATCATACCTATTGTAATTCCACAGTGCCCTATTTTTCATCACTGCTGCATTCATGTTACCTTTAGTCGTTACGTATATTTCGTGCTCCCCTAGGTACTCAGTCTCATTGCTTATTCATACGCCCAGATGTTTGTATTTATCTGTTATCTCTAGCGTGACCTCCTGTATGCTAAGCTCACTACCTTCATTATCACTAAAAATCATGACTGCTGATTTTTCCTTACTGAATCTGAAATCTAACCCATCTCCCTCATTATACCGCAGATGTCCATCGATCTTTGCAAATCTTCCTTGTTATTGGCCATTAGCACTATATCATCTGCGTACATCAATGCTGGTAGTACCTGTTCAATGAGTTTTCCTTGTTTGATGAGACAGAGGTTGAAGCCAAGTCCACCTCCCTCTAATTTGGCCTCGAATTCTTGTAGGTACATCATGAATAACAAGGGTGACAGAGGACACCCCTGCCTAAGCCCCCATTTTACATCTGTGGGCTTGGATACCTGTTTTTCCCACTTTATAACTACCTTGTTATTTTTATAGATATCCTTCAAAAGATTAGTGACTCCATCTTCCACACCTAGTGTGTCCAGTATTCTTCACAAGTCCTCTGGCCACGTCTGTCCGTCCGCCTATCTGTCCGTCCGTCTGTATTTTCGTCTGTTCGCATGTCCATCTGTCTGTATGCATGTCCGTCCATCTAGCGAACACTGTGCCGCCATATCGCATCTTTTCATCATATATTCGTCGTATAGAAGCACCAGCACCTAGGGGACATTCCAAGGACAAAAACGAGAGGTGGCTACTGCATACAGAAGATGCATGACCAACTTAAGGAGCTTCGCCCATAAAAAAAGGGAAATGGCGTTTGTGGTGTCTTGACTCCTTGTTTGCACTTCCTGTTTTTTACAATGAATACTCCTGTGCACCACTGGTCCACTGAAGTGTTTCTAAACGCTGAATCTGTATTGTGCCCTGTTGCCACTGCACTGGATGCGGGATTTCTAAACGCTGAAAGTGACATTAATACCCATGCTGCTCAAATAGCTCCCCGAGGTCGCACACGAAATGCCACACGCATTGGGCAATTATGCCGGTCAAGACGAGGCATGTCGCGGCGAAAAGAGGTGTGTTAATAATGATTGTTGGGATTGAACGTCACAAAAGCAGAATATTATTATGAGAGACGCTGCAGTGGAGGGTTCGGTAAGTAGACCAGGTGAAAATATTCTTACTGGGAACAATTGAGACCAGTTCAAGATGCTTGTGGTCTCATCATCCAGTAGAAATCAGTTGCCAGTGGTTTCCAACTGGGACCCGTTGACAACTGGTCACCATTGAGACTTTGACCAAAACCGCTTCAACTGGTCCCAGTTGAGACTCATTTAAAACTGCTCCCCACTGGAACTGGTCCCAATTGTTTCCAGTTGCCAGAGGACCCCTGCAGTACATATAGACGAGGAAGACTGGCGTTTAAACTTGACTTCATTTATTAAATGAATGGATAGATGGATGAAAATAACTTTATTTATACTTCCTGTACAGGGTGTAGCCACCTGCCTGGCTAATCCCACATTGCGATTGGGAGGTCAAGCCTCCTAGCCCTGTCATGGGCGTACTGGACAGCCAGGACTTGGTGGATATGGTCGTGAGACTTTATCATCTCTGTAAACCGGTCCAGGGAAATGTCACCGCCAAGCAACCCACACTCCCAGAGCATATGCTCAAGCGTGCATACTTCTTTCTTGCATGCCTTGCAAAAAAAGAAGCATATGCCTAGGACTTAAGTGCACGACCCTAGACGAGTACCTCTTTCCGAGCGGTTGTGCTTTCCGACGCGACCAGGCCCACCAAGCTCCCGTGACATGTATGAACCAAATGGACCTGGCCACCCGTTAATAATAATAATAATAATAATAATAATAATAATAATAATAATAAATATTTAATATTATTATTATTTATCTTTTTTACTCATACTCGTCGAAGTCCTCGCTATTTTTTTTTCCTTCCTCACATTCTTTCCCCTTTATCCCCTATAATCTTTGTTCCCTTTGTTTCTTCCCTCCTCCCGAAAAAGTGAGCAGGCGTTGTGCCCCTCCAGGTGGCAGTTGCCAGCTAGCTCTCTCTTTCTTTCCTCTGTGTATGTAAATCAAATAAATAAATAAACAACATCCATATCTCTCAAATTGTACCATTCTTTTGCCTGTGCCGGTGAGTAATAGGACTGTGGCTGTGATTGTCTAACTGCGACCGCTTGTGCTCTGTTTATACCGAACCGTGAAAACTCGTCCGGCGCTCCAAGAGCTCCACGTTGGGCAGCCAGTGTGGGGTCTCGACGAGGCGAGCGCCTCGCCATGCTCTTGGAGTGAACGGACACAACAGACGTGGTTGGTACAAACCAAGCAAAATACATACATTTATTCAACAAATTTAGACGACGATATCGTCCGCCGAATGATACATCACTTGTCATTAACACGCTAGGACATTCACTCCATGACAAACACACCAACACGACAAAATTTACATTAACAGGACAAACACACTAACACGACAAAGCATACCCAAGGCGGCGTCGCCAACGCTTGACTTACCACGAGGGCCCCCGACATGCAGGCCCGCGGTGCCCCGCGTCGAGGACCCACGCTAGAGACAACCATTCGCGGCAGCTGCCACGCGCAGAAGAGACTCGCTCAACTCTCGCCCGCCACCAAGGCTCGCTTCCGCCGGGGGTCACTGTCGGCGCTACCCCATAAAAAATGGAGAAAAAAATGAAAAAAATGGAGAAAATGGTGGTTGCCCAGAGTGAACTGCTGATGAGTATCGCCGAGCTCGAGACTGCGTTGGCGACAGAGCAAGAGAAAACGAGGGCAATGGGAGAAAGACTGAAGTCCGCCGAGGAAGCACTATCGAAGCTGAACAAAGGAGTGGCCTACGGAGAGAACAGTAGGGAACCGGCAACCAGAACGGCGGAGAAGGAAGAGCAAGCAAGTTTGGAAAAAAACTGGTTCAGCCAGTTCAATTGTCCCAAAGCCCAGCTTCAGCGAGGTAGTGGTGGGGCTGGGAGGGGACAAAGCAGCAGGCGTCACAGGTGCAAGTAGCCCCCAGATGCAAGACGCTCCAGCTGAAAAGTCACAGCATGTGATAATCGCCGGGGACTCGAATTTAAATAGATGCACAGAAGCCGTCAAAGAGAGGGTAAGAGGTGACAAGAGGGTTGCAGTAGGGGCGTTCTCAGGACGCAAGCTGGAAGCAGTCATGAGGCAAGCGAGCGCAAAACTCAAAACTACAGCTGATAGACGAAACCTCGTGGTAATTTCAGGCGGTTTAAACGATGTTTTAATTAAATGAAGATACAGCAGGACTAGCAACCACACTGGCGAAAGGCGTCGATGACATGCGCGCCACTTCTCCTCAGGTACAGGTAGTGATATGCATGATACCGGAGGTACCGGTGCGTGATAGCAACCTGCAAAGAGCGGTTGTCAACACAAACCAAGAGATATGGCGGATGAGTCGAGAGAAAGGCTTTCAGGTGGTGGAAATAAACAGAGAGGTGCATAGGTGGGGTGGTTTCCAACGAGACTGAATTCACTTCGATGGGCGGCTAGGTCATGAGGTGGGTTGACGACTTGCAGGGCGCGCAGTGGCTTTTTTTGGGGGGGGGGGGGGAGGGCAAGCGGGCTCTTCGGGGTGCAGGATAGCTAGTAACGAGGAAAACAACCAGGCAGACTCTTTGACAGGTGGTATGGACAGATACGATTCCAAAGTGGTACCAGTATCTAAGATAGGTAGAGTACGGGGCAGAAATAGACGTAGCTACACGAGCGTTGAGCCAATTCAGACATAGGGTGGTATATTAACATGCAGGGTGGTAGGAACAGGCCGAAGTGGGATGTCACACCTGTCCCGTTATTAGGGAGGCGATCGCCGGGCTAATTCGAAGGGCCGAAGTATCGGCCCCCCCGAACCGCACCACGAAAGCGTGGACAATTTTGAAGTGGTCCTTTTTGGTGCGCCAGCGGACGCCGGTCGTGGCCCAAAGAACAAGTCAGAGCCGAGAGTTGATAAACAAACAAATTATTATCTCAATAATGGCAGATCGAAAACAATACATAAGAATGTACACTCCACAATAGTTGCATACAATATGACACCAATCAAACCAATCAATCTACGTACTACACAACACAATCAGCCACACTTAATACAACGGACACAGACAACAATACGCACTACAATGCAGTCGCATGCATTGAACAACCAAGACACTTAAAGACTAAAGAGATAGAAAACCTATTCAGTCCAAAGTTCTTGGAACCAGAGTCTAGATGATACTCTTCCGAGAATCACTCACTCAAAGTCCAGCGTTGTTGTCGTTCCCCAGCCCTCTGAAGTTTCTCTTCCAGGAAACCTCGCCGGAGTTTCTCTTCCAGGAAAACTCCCGTCTTCAATAGGCCACTCTCCAAGCTTCAAACTTCTTCGCCCGAAATCCGTCGGCTTCACACACGCAGCTGTTGCCCGCGTCTTCGCTCGATAGCGGTAAACCCACGCTCTTGCCTGTAGCTCGAGCCGTCCCTACGGACCAAAAGCTTCGCCGACTCCACGGCGTAATTCCTCCGCGCTCTGGCGTTAACTTCCGTCACCTCCTGTTCTGTCACTACGGGCAGAACCTTCGCCGACTCCACGGCGGAATTCCTACGCGCTCTGGCGTTAACTTCCGTCACCTCCTGTTCTGTCACTACGGGCAGAACCTTCGCCGACTCCACGGCGGAATTCCTACGCGCTCTGGCGTTAACTTCCGTCACCTCCTGTTCTGTCACTACGGGCAGAACCTTCGCCGACTCCACGGCGGAATTCCTACGCGCTCCGGCGTTAACTTCCGTCACCTCCTGCTTTCTCGTCTCGGCTGCTCGATTAAATACGTTCCGCGCCGCCTTCCAGAATTTTCTCGTCCTTTCGTCGGCGCGATACGCAGCGAAGGCTGGGAAGAGGGCGAGACGGTTGGAATGCCCTCTCCGGCGGGTGAGTCAACTCGGTATGACCACGCCTCCTTTGTTCTAGAAAGGTCGAGCGTTTGCCCGGCCGCCGCTGTGGGGTGAGGAGGTTCGTCTGCGAAGCCGTGCTTCTGCGGGGAGAGCGCGCGCCCGGGAGTCTTGGATGTTTGCTTTCTTTTTTTTCTTTTTACCTCGCGGCGTTTCCACCGCCCGTTGTCGCAAGGATTTGGCGGCGCGCTCTTTTTTAGCGCTCGTTTTGTGACACTGCCCCCCACTTTAAGAATATTATCTCATAATATTCAAACCACACAAACGAGCGCGAACAGTCACCACACACTCTCACAGGCTGTAACACCATCAGTCGCTCATAACACTTCACATTCACAATAGATCACGCAATACAATCTTACATTGTAGTTCAATTCCACAACGCATGGAATATAGCCACAAGTACATGCCTACAACACTTCATCACACATTCCAAACAATACAAACGTACAAAGTTCTGTCTATACAACAATTATACAACACTTTACATCACATCATCGCACAGATCACTGACTCGCTCGACATCCACTTGAGACACAGGATAACACAACATATGTCACTCAGCCCTGCCAGACACATTCTGATTCCACCTCAGCACCTATCCTGTGTGTTTCGAGCTGCGCTTGCGTCCTTTCTTGCGGTGTTCGCTCGATTTCTTCTTGTTTTCCCACGTTCCTTTTCGGCGAGCCCTTTCCAACGACGATATCTGAGGCGGCGTCTCAGCCATCGTTGTCACTTCCGACACCGTTAACGGGTCATTACATTCGACGGGTCCTGTCTGTTTATTTACCCGCTTGATAATGCCTCTACATTTTGCCCGGCTGGCCAACTCCGTCTCCTTTACACTGTCGGTCGGTTGAGGTCGTGCCGACGTAAGTCCGGTTGCTCGGCCCGTGAACTTATTCGACCCGATCGTCTTCTCCTTCGCTGTCTCTTGCGCCGCAACTTCACATTGGGCTCTAGTGAGATCCGTTACGGGATGCTCCTCCCCTGTATCTCGCGGCCGCTGTGTTGGCGAGGGCTCTATCTTCGGGTCTTCTCCCAAACATTCTGGATCACTTGGCCCTCGCGCCCCGTCGATGTTTCCGATGACAAGGTCATACAGGGGGGTCGTCATACATAAAGCAGTAACCTTCCCGCTGAAGTACGGGGTTTCAACCTCAATTTCTGCTTCGGGAAGCATCCGAACCGTACGGTCAATTAGGCAAACCGGTTTCGTTCTGCCTGTCAACTCACTTTCCCGTACCAAATTTCTCCTCACGATAACAGTGGAGCTGCCGGTATCTCTTAACACCGTAATCTTTTTGCCCGCAACTTTTCCAGGCAGCGCTGGCATTCCTTTCGTAACACCGGTTGGCTGTTTTGACATTACAGCACCAACAATAGGAATTTTCTCCCCATTCTTCAACTCTACGAATCCATCAGTGACGGCATTATTATCAGATTTCGGTGCCGCTTGAACACAGGATACCTGGTGAGTTTGACTCACTCCGTTCCGACAAGCATCTGCTTTGTGCCCAGTCTGACCACACTTAAAACATTTCACTACCGTAGGGCTCGTAAAGATCGTTCGACAGTTTTTCGCGCGATGACCCACTCGGTTGCACAGAAAACATCGCGGAATGCTCTCTGGTGCACGCTTCTTTTCTTCGGGAGCCAATTTCTTCGAATCGTCGGGACACTCCTTCTTTACCTTGGCCAAATTTGTGCCACCTTGCGCTTCCAAGAATTGATCAGCTAATTCAAGCATGTCTTCAAGTGACTTAGCTCTCCTCTCTTTCAAGTACAGCGACAGGCTTGGGTGGCAACTAGTAAGAAATTGTTCTCTAATTAGGAGCTCTCTAAGCTCATCGTACTCCTGTGCTGTCCCTGAAAGTTCAATCCATCTGTCGAAATAATGGCAAAGTCGGGCGGCATACTGCGTAGCCGTCTCACCATCAGCTGGCTTTCCTGTCCGAAATCTGTCCCGGAAACCTTCCACGGTAAATCTAAATCGCTTCAACAGAGCCGCTTTCACCTTTGCGGAGTTGGCTGCATCGGTCGGCGTCAGCCTGCCGTACACACTGAGCGCTTCGCCACTCAAGCAAGTACTCAAAGCAGTTGCCCATTGCTGTTCCGGCCAATTCTGGCTCTTCGCAATCGTCTCAAATCGGTGAAGGTACGCGTCAAGGTCGTCCTTCCTTTCATCAAACGCTACGAGCAGCTTGCTTGGGTTCAAGCGGAAGCCGTGATCTTCCCGTTCGCTGCTTTCAACTCTAGCTTGGACGGGAGTTTCGCTTCGCTGTTGAAAACGGAGCCGCTCGAGTTCCATCTCGTGCTGCCGTTGCCGTTCCCTTTCAGCCATCTCCGCTTCTCTTTCTTCTCTCGCCCTTTCGGCTGCCAACTTCTCTCTCTCCAGCTCCAACTTCAATTGCTGCTCTCTTTCTTCTTTCTGCTGTCGCTCCCTCGCTTCTCTTTCTTCCTTCAGCTGTCTCTCCTTTGCTTCTCTTTCTTCTCTCGCCCTTTCAGCGGCCAGCCTTTCTCTCTCCAACTCAGCTTCTTTTTCCGCTTTGGCTCTTTCGACCGCCAACCTCTCTTTTTCCAGCTCGGCTGCTTTTTCTTCTTTTTCCCTCTGGGTGACCCACTTCCGTAGTTCGGCGCCAGAAAGACCCATCTTTTCACCCAGAGCAACTAACTTTTCGAGATCCATGGTGTCTCGCAACTCTCAACTAAAACCTTGCCGCGTGCAAAAAGTATCTGCCTAAATCGGTCTATCGGAACACTCCCCTGCACTCGTTAACGAGAACACTGAACAACACACAAAATCGTTCCGATAGCACTATCAACAACTCGAGGCTCTTTCTCACTACTTTGGACACACTGTGCACCAAAAGGTCCTGTCGCGGACGCCAGATTAATTGTCACACCTGTCCCGTTATTAGGGAGGCGATCGCCGGGCTAATTCGAAGGGCCGAAGTATCGGCCCCCCCGAACCGCACCACGAAAGCGTGGACAATTTTGAAGTGGTCCTTTTTGGTGCGCCAGCGGACGCCGGTCGTGGCCCAAAGAACAAGTCAGAGCCGAGAGTTGATAAACAAACAAATTATTATCTCAATAATGGCAGATCGAAAACAATACATAAGAATGTACACTCCACAATAGTTGCATACAATATGACACCAATCAAACCAATCAATCTACGTACTACACAACACAATCAGCCACACTTAATACAACGGACACAGACAACAATACGCACTACAATGCAGTCGCATGCATTGAACAACCAAGACACTTAAAGACTAAAGAGATAGAAAACCTATTCAGTCCAAAGTTCTTGGAACCAGAGTCTAGATGATACTCTTCCGAGAATCACTCACTCAAAGTCCAGCGTTGTTGTCGTTCCCCAGCCCTCTGAAGTTTCTCTTCCAGGAAACCTCGCCGGAGTTTCTCTTCCAGGAAAACTCCCGTCTTCAATAGGCCACTCTCCAAGCTTCAAACTTCTTCGCCCGAAATCCGTCGGCTTCACACACGCAGCTGTTGCCCGCGTCTTCGCTCGATAGCGGTAAACCCACGCTCTTGCCTGTAGCTCGAGCCGTCCCTACGGACCAAAAGCTTCGCCGACTCCACGGCGTAATTCCTCCGCGCTCTGGCGTTAACTTCCGTCACCTCCTGTTCTGTCACTACGGGCAGAACCTTCGCCGACTCCACGGCGGAATTCCTACGCGCTCTGGCGTTAACTTCCGTCACCTCCTGTTCTGTCACTACGGGCAGAACCTTCGCCGACTCCACGGCGGAATTCCTACGCGCTCTGGCGTTAACTTCCGTCACCTCCTGTTCTGTCACTACGGGCAGAACCTTCGCCGACTCCACGGCGGAATTCCTACGCGCTCCGGCGTTAACTTCCGTCACCTCCTGCTTTCTCGTCTCGGCTGCTCGATTAAATACGTTCCGCGCCGCCTTCCAGAATTTTCTCGTCCTTTCGTCGGCGCGATACGCAGCGAAGGCTGGGAAGAGGGCGAGACGGTTGGAATGCCCTCTCCGGCGGGTGAGTCAACTCGGTATGACCACGCCTCCTTTGTTCTAGAAAGGTCGAGCGTTTGCCCGGCCGCCGCTGTGGGGTGAGGAGGTTCGTCTGCGAAGCCGTGCTTCTGCGGGGAGAGCGCGCGCCCGGGAGTCTTGGATGTTTGCTTTCTTTTTTTTCTTTTTACCTCGCGGCGTTTCCACCGCCCGTTGTCGCAAGGATTTGGCGGCGCGCTCTTTTTTAGCGCTCGTTTTGTGACATGGGAAGAGATAGAAGAACAGCTAAGGGAAGAGAGGCCGATGGTATACGGTTTTGTAGAAACACATCTCTGGGACATGGAACAACCTCCGAACAATCTGGACTACACGTGGGAATATTGTAATAAAACAGAAGGCAGCAGAAAGGGGGTGGTATTGGGGCATTCATTCATAAAAGTACAGACTCGCAAAGGGTCAAGCAGGAGTGCAAGGAACATTTGTGGCTAAAATGGAAAGTGGCAGGTCAAATGACACTCCTTGGTTTCGTGTACTTGTGGACGGGAGCAAAGGCCAGAGGAGAACCAGGCAATGGTAGAGTGTACATCAAAGGACATTCAGGAGTTAGGAAGAGAGTGTGAGATAATTATACTAAGAGACATGAATGCGCACATAGAAGATATAGATGGGTATACCGACCCGACAGGCAAAATGATCATGGATATGTGTGAAAGGCATGATTTGATCATTTGCAACAGTACCGAGAAATGTGAAGGGCAAATAACATGGGAGGTAGGAAGGCTGCAGTCGACGATAGATTATGCACTGATGTCACATAGGATGTATGATAAGCTCAGGGGAATGCACATAGATGAAGGTGGCTCCAACAGTCTGGGTAGTGATCACAAACGTATCAAGCTAAGTTTTGGAAGAGCAGTGAAAGTGGGAAGGAGACAAGATGAGCAACTACAGGAAAATTTTTATCCTGAAAGGCAAATTGAAATAGCCACGAAACAAATTGAGAAAGTAATCACGGAGGATAATAAAACAGTGTGGACATACACGAATCTAATTGGACTGTTTGAGCTAGAGCTTGCTAAGACGCATGACAAGTCACCCCGAAAAAGAAGACACAAACCAAAAAGTTGGTGAGATGAGGAAGTTAAGAAAGCCATAGCAAAACGCCAGGAAGCCTCTGGGGAACACAGACATGCTAAGCAGCGGGGTTAACCGACAGATGATGTTGAAAGAAAATGGGAAACCTTTCTAAGCTGCAGAAGAGATGCATCCCTTCTGATCAATGAAAAGATTAGAAGGGAGCTCAGTGGCTAGCAGAAGTACATAAAAAAGATAAAGGCAGCTGCGAAATTTCGAAACCATCTAAACTCCCTACGAAATGAGACGAGCTTAGAGCAGAGGCTTATAACTACAGCCAAAGGTGCTAGGCTAGAAGGGGACGAAGCTATTGAATATATAAGAACAAGGGTGACAGAAAAATTTCAACAAAAAAGTGCTTTATGCGCCACAATAGACAAGGATGAATCAAGTGGTGCAATGGCTCAATTTTCACAACGAGAGTGGAAAAGGGCTGAGAAAAGGGTTCCTAGTAGTACATCAACAGGCCCAGATGGCATTCCAATTATGCTGATAAAGACAGGTCCGAAGTCTAAGCAGGCTTTGAGAGAGGCAGCGAGCAAACTAATAATCGATAATGAAGTTCCCGATGGATGGAAACTTAGCAGGATGAACATGATCTATAAAGGAATGGGGGGCAAAGTTGACATAAACAACTACCGTCCTATAACACTGACATCAGTGGTCTACAGGCTGGCGATGCAGATTATAAAGGAAAGACGGCAGGCATGAATAGAGGATGAGGGGATGCTGGGGGAACTGCAGAATGGGTTTTGGAAACACAGGAGGTTGGAAGACAATCTGTTCTCACTGACGCAGTGCATCGAAATAGCAGAAAAGGAACACGGGCCCCTGTGGCTAGCATTTTTGGTTATCAAGGGAGCGTACGATAGCGTGGTTCAAGAGGAATTGTGGGGAATACTGGACACACTAGGCGTGGAACATGTAGTCATTAATCTTTTAAAGAATATCTATAAAGGTAACAAGGTAGTTATAAAGTGGGAAAAACAGGTATTCAAGCCTGCAGAGGTAAAACGGCGGCTTAGGCAGGGGTGTCCCCTGTCATCCTCATTATTCATGATGTACCTTTAAGTATTAGAGGCCAAATTAGAGCGAAGTGGACTGGGCTTCAACCTCTCTTTAGTCAAACAAGGAAAACTCATTTATCAGGCACTACCAGCGTTAAAGTACGCACAAGATATAGTGCTAATGACCGACAATTAACAAGGAAGATTTGCAGAGATTGATGGACATCTGCGGTAATGAGGGAGATAGGTTAGATTTTAAAATCAGTAAGGAAAAATCAGCAGTCATGATTTTCAATGATAACGAAGGTAGTAAGCTGAGAATACAGGAGGTCACGCTAGAGATAACAGATAAATACAAATATTTGGGCGTATGGATAAGCAATAGGACCAAGTACCTAAGGGAACACGAAATATACGTGACGACTAAAGGTAACAGGAATGCAGCCGTGATGAAAAATAGGGCACTGTGGAATTACAATAGGTATGATGTTGTGAGAGGAATATAGAAAAAGGTCATGGTTCCAGGGCTGACGTTCGGCAATGCGGTCTTGTGCATGAGATCAGAATTTCAAGCAAGATTAGAAATTAAGCAACGTGGAATAGGTAGGCTTGCTTTAGGAGCTCACGGGAATGCGCCAAATAAAGGAGTACAAGGTGATGTGGGATGGACATCAATTGAGGGCAGGGAAGCTAGCAGCAAGATAAAATTTGAAAAGCGATTGAGAGAAATGGGGGAGGAGCGTTGGGCTAGGAAGGTTTTCAGCTACTTGTACATGAAGAATGTCGATACAAAATTGAGGAAGCGAACCAGGAAATTGACTGGTAAATATTTAGAAAACAGCAGGGGGCCAAACCAAAAAGAACTATCGGTTAAGAAGAAAGTGAAGGAAACGGAGACTGACATGTGGAGAATTGGCATGATTAATAAGTCCGCACGAGAGATCTATCAAACTTTTAAGCAGGAAATTGCCAAGGAAAGGATCTATGATAATACTCGGGGTAGTTCTCTACTGTTTGAGGCCAGGACGGGAGTGTTGCGAACCAAGACATATCGGGTCAAATACGAAGGGGTAGACACAGTATGCGGTGCGTGTGGAGAGGAAGAAGAAACTGTCGAACACTTGATAATGTTCTGTAAAGGGCTTCACCCTATAGTTCAGGGTGATGACGCAGAGTTTTTCAAAGCACTGGGATTTAGGGACAGCGAGGGCAAAATAGACTTTAAGCGGGTAGACTTAACTAGAAGGAGGTTATCTGATTGGTGGCTAAAGTCAAGGCACGAGTGAAAATAAACCCTTCACTGCAAAGTACGAATCCTCAACCTCACTATTTAAAGGAAAAAAAAGATAAATCTAATGGTTAGTTAACTAAGCATTACGGCTAGGTGGCGTCAGCCGCTGCCCGATCTAAAGGGTACAGCCACATCCATCCATCCATCCATCCATCCATCCATCCATCCATCCAGCCATCCATCCATCCATCCATCCATCCATCCATCCATCCATCCATCCATGATTATGATGACGGTAGTGGTGCTCAACGCGAATACAACGCCACCTATCGCCCGGCGGTCATCACCCAAAATGCGGCTTTGGGGCGCGACACGTGCGCCACACGGCGC